>NC_133332.1:234966514-235266514 GCF_042186555.1 Aquarana catesbeiana | reverse complement strand
TGTGTTTTTGTCTATGGATTGCATAAACCTATTTACAAGATCTCACCAAAAGAAAGCCTGGCAGTCATTTTGAGCCTCTGTCCCACAACAGTTATGTAGATGGGGAAGGTCAGAGAAAGTTAGACGGCCTTATCTGCAGACATCTGGTTCTAGTTAGTCAACATTTTGAAGCCAGAGGGTCAGTATGACGACCAAGCACCTAGAATGAGCAGAATGAAATTCCAGCAGTGGGAGCCTCCATGAGATTGAGTGCTGCAGTAAAAATTGCACAACAACAAGCAGCCATATCTGTAGTCATCTCATCAATATCATCGGCATGATTCACTTTTACGAAGAGACAGTAAGGGTTAACTACAAGGAAAAAGGAAGTCTTTTAATTGTCTGTCTGTAATAAAACACACCTTTTTATATACCATGATGGATAACAGCTCTATAAATAGGCTTTTTCTATAACCCTTCTTATGCTGGATTGCCTTTAACAGGCAGAGGGTTCCACTTCCCATATCAGCAATAAACATTTATTACAAAACTCACGGATTTGCAATATTTTATAAAGTCTACCTGTTGCAATCATCAATCAGATGGGATGTGCCAATATAAGATAAGCAGAAAACAAGTATAACAAGTCATTCCTTGGAAAAAAAAACAGTGGCTGCCTGCCTCTTATCTAGTTTAAAACGATAACCCCAAAGAGAAAGTTCAGTTATAAAAGGAGTTGGTCACAGGCCTTAATAGACAAGCTGTCTTCAAGCAGGATTGCTTCTCTAGAAAAAACTCCTCTGCATAAATGATGGCAGAACCCAAAAGCTGGCTGTGTCTAGCAGAGAGGGTATATGATTGATATTAGGCGGGTTATAGTTTTGCCAACCGTCAGCCAGTAAAAAACAGGAACTTTTCTCCTATCTGTAAATAACAGTGACAGGAAAAGGTTGCCAGTAAAAAAAATGTCTCTCTCGGCTCGGCAGTTCCAGTCCGGAGCTGGCCAAGACCATCCGAGTCTTGCTGAGACTGCCATCAATCAAGGCAGCTGGCAGATCCAGACTTCCTAGGTCGGGATGACGCGCTACCTCGACTAATGGCAGTGACGTCAGCAGAGCGCGGACTTCAGACCGCTCTCTGCTGAAAACGGGTCCCAGGAGTGCAAAACGAATTGCACTCCTGTGACCCATAGGAGGAGCCCAGCCTAAAAAGCTTAGGCTGGACTTCTCCTTTAAGCCCGGGTTCACACCTATGCGAATTAGATGCGGCTTACACCGCATCTAATTCGCAGGACATTTTAAAATACATTCATATGAATGCATCTGGTTCACATATGTGCGTTGCATTCGCACTGCGCATTGCACAAAAAACATGTGCGTTTTTTGGGCATTGCGGTGCGAACTACAAGCCTATTATCTCCTATGGGAACGCATCTGATTCGCAGATGCATTGCGTTCTGAACAAGGATTTTCTCTTTCTCCTCACTACACCTCCCCCTCTCCCCCCCCCTCCCTCCCCCTCTCCCTGCTCTCTAATCCTGAGCAAAAACGCAATGAATCCGTTGAACAGGAGATTGTTATCTCCCCAGTGAAACCTGAGCTTCAATTCGCACCGCACAAGTGTGAAACAGGGCTAAATCACATTGCTAATTGCATATTGTACTCGTTTGCAGACTAAATACTGAAATTTGCACTTAAAACTGTAATTTTGTATCTTTTGGAAATGCCAGTAAAAACGTCACTGTGCCAGTAAATTTTAGATGTTGTGTCAGTAAATTTCAATCTGGTAGGTTGGCAACACTAGTGGTTAAGAGCAGGTGACCTGAGTTCTTAAAGTGGAAATTCACTCACCCAATAAACATTGATTATTTTTAATCCTGCTAGCATTAGAAAATAGATAGGAAAGTACATCATATTTTACTTTGAATGTAAAAAATTAATTAAATATGGTTTTTGGTTCATGGTGCTCAGATTCAGTGAAGATCTGTGTTTAAATTGTATTAATCTTTTATTAAAGTCAGCTTGTGTTTCATGTATGGAACAGATGTCAGATGCAGCTCATACATCTGTGTGTTGTTACAGCCTGCAGATCGATAGAAGCATTTTTTTGCTGGGTGTTCTCAGTACAGATAATAAGTAGTAACTGAGATTATGTAGCTCTGTTTTATCATCTTTGGTTTCAAAAAACCCTATCTAAACTCTAGAACAAGAAATTTAATATTGCAGCCTACCAATCCTTAGATGTGTTGGCTGCATTCATTTTTTTTATTTTTCAGGGTTTTTCCTTTTATTTTCGTCCAGTGATCCTGCCTGTAACACACTTCTGTCCTTGGGTGACAATACTCGGTCACCATCCCATGGAGAGGAACAGCATTATCACAGGACAGAAACACATTTCCCTCTTGGTATTTCCATAACACGGGGGAGATGCTCTGTAGTTCATAGAACTAAGAACAATGCTAACTGATAACATGACCAAAGGGAGAAAATCTGAGAAGTTCTTGGTTGGGGTTTACATACCCTTTAAGGGTCATTCCATCCCTAAGCACATCATGTGCCTGTTGTGGGGAAATAATACAGCTTGGAAAGTATAAAATCATGAGGGTGTCTAGGCTAGGATTGAGGTTCTGGAGAAGAATATTTTTTCACATTGCAAGGCAGAGGTACTTATTTTTATTTTTTTAACTCAAAATCATGATTTGGTTATACTGATCTGTGCTGTTATCATAACTGCATAGTTAGGCCCTGTTCACATCTAGTGATTTGGAATTGCCAGGAACGCAGCATGCGTGTTTAGGTGCCATTAATTTTCAGTGGCATCATAACACGGTTCGGTTTTGACGCGATTGTCGCGCCACACAACGCTTGTCACTCAGAAGAAGCTCCCGCTCCTTTTGGACGACAAGCTTCGTGCAGTGCGGATTTGCCACCATTGCAGCGAGATTTATCGCTGCAAAACCGCAACGCATTTAGGTGTCATTGAAAATGAATGCCACCTGAAAATGCATGCTGCGATTTGCCAGCATTGCATGGCTGCGCCCTCCGTTGGTTGGAATCTTACCTATCTCACCGCACCTTCAGTGTCACTTACAACTCTACTATTCTCGATCTACACATCCTCCCTGGGTCAGCTGATAGCCTCCCATGGCTTCAGCTACAATTTATATGCCGATGACACCCAAATCTATCTCTGTGCCCCTCAGCTCACCCCATCAGTTTCCTGTTCTGCCTCTCGTGCCCGCGATCGCTCGTGGCCGGCGGTCATCGCGACTGCCATTCACCAGCGTCGGCCCCCCTGCTGTGCAGCAGGCGCGCACACGCCTGCTATCCCACTTACAGGGACCGATGTACAGCTACGACTGTTTGTGGGATCGTGCCGACCTGCTGCAGTATAATGACAGTGGCTGGTCGGCAAGTGGTTAAGGGGAAACGTAAATGTGTTGGAATGACCTAGTCAAAGCCCAGACCTCAATCCAATAGAAAATCTGTGATCAGCCTTAAAGATTGCTGTTCACAAGTGCAAACCATCCAACTTGAAGGAGCTGGAGCAGTTTTGCAAGGAGGAATAGGCAAAAATCCCAGTGGTAAGATGTGGCAAGCTCATAGAGACTTATCCAAAGCAACTTGGAGCTGTGATGGCTGCAAAAGGTGGCTCTACAAAGCATTGACTTTAGGGGGGTGAATAGTTATGCACATTGACTTTATCTGTTATTTTGTCCTATTTGTTGTTTGCTTCACAATAAAAAAAAAAAAAAATCTTCAAAGTTGTGGTCATGTTCTGTAAATTAAATGATGCAAATCCTCAAACAATCCATGTTAATTCAAGGTTGTGAGGCAACAAAACACGAAAAATGCCAAGGGGGTGAATACTTTTGCAAGGCACTGTAATAATAATAATAATTGCAGTGCAATTTGGAATCATGGGCAGAATTGCGGTAATTCAGCCCATAATCCCAAATGAACGGGGCCTTAAAGCGGAGTTCCACCCAAAAGCGGAACTTCCTCTTTAAGCCCCATTTGGCATGTCATTTTTTGGGGGGGGGGGATTGGGTGCTTAGTTTTGAGTGGGACTTCCTGTCCCACTTCCTGCTTCCGCCTACGGGCCGCCTAAGCGACTCCTCCTTTCCCTCTAGGCGGCCCCACCCTCTCTGCAATCTTATGGGACACGTGACCAGTCCCAGAAGATTGCCCGTCCACTGGGAGAGTGCATTACATGCCCAGTGCGTGCTTGGCCGTGAAGCCGCAAGCTGTCACGGCGGGGTGCCCATAGTTTCAATGGAAGCACAAGGAGAGGAGGGGGAGAGGAGCGAGGCTCCCGGCTGCATCGCTGGACCGTGGATCAGGTAAGTCTGTTTATTAAAAGTCAGCAGCTATACTTTTTGTAGCTGCTGACTTTTAATAAACAAAAAAAGCCTGGAACTCCACTTTAAAGTAGTTGTATCATTCAGTTATCGCGCACACATTTTTGTATACATCAAAATGTTCTATCTACCTAATATATATATATATATATATATAGATAGAACATTTTGATGTATACAAAAATGTGTGCGTGATAACTGAATGATACAACTACTTTAAAGCGGAGTTCCAGGATTTTTTTGTTTATTAAATTTATTTTTATTTTTTTACTTGCCAATTATTATATCCTGCTTGCACAGTGCAGGTTACATGACCACTGTTCATGCCAGAGCGGTTCATGGACCTGCGGGTGGGTGTATACAGAGCAGGGCATCACATCATTGCAGCTTCACGGAGGAGGGATTGGCTGGCTGGGGACGCCTATGTCAATCAAAGAAGGACGGATGGAGGGGGATGTGGTTACACTGACTGAACATAAGGGACATTGTGCGCTTGCACAGCATGTCTGTATCAAACAGCAGAATGACGGGATCGGCTTCTATGCTTGGCATGGTCAGTTTATTACCAGGAAGAAAGAAAACCGGCAAGATCAACCAAGTAATGCAAGCACAAATAAAATAGTCATATTAAAAAGTTTAATAGGAACCCCCTTAAAGAAACAGAAAATTGCTTTTTAATTTCTAATGCCGCGTACACACGGTCGGACTTTCCGGCATACTTGGTCCGGCGGACCAGAGTGTGCCGGACAATCCGCCCGTGTGTGGGCGGCGGCGGACTTTTCCGGCGGACTTCTTCCCAAAAGCCCGCCGGACCTAGATTTGAAGAAAGTTTCAAATCTTTCCGTCGGACTCAGTTTCGGGCGGAAAGTCCGCTCATGTGTGTGCTGGTCCGACGGAAAGCCCGCTCGTGTGTAGGCTGGTCCGACAGACCAAATACGACACGAGGGGATGGTATTGCATCTCGCGCTCGCTGCAATAGGAAAAACAAATCTTCCTATTGTGGCGAGCGCGGGGCATACCAGGCCCTTAGGTCTGGTATGGATTATAAAGGGGAACCCTGCTACGCCGAAAAAACGGCGTGGGGTCCCCCTAAAATCCATACCAGACCCCGATCCGAGCACGCAGCCTGGCCGGTCAGGAAAGGGGGTGGGGACGAGCGAGCGCCCCCCCTCCTGAACCGTACCAGGCCGCATGCCCTCAACATGGGGGGTGGGTGCTTTGGGGGAGGGGGGCGCCCTGCGCCCCCCCCCCCAAAGCACCTTGTCCCCATGTTGATGAGGACAAGGGCCTCTTCCCGACAACCCTGGCCGTTGGTTGTCGGGGTCTGCGGGCGGGGGCTTATCGGAATCTGGGAGCCCCCTTTAATAAGGGGGCCCCCAGATCCCGGCCCCCCACCCTATGTAAATGAGTATGGGGTACATGGTACCCCTACCCATTTACCTAGGAAAAAAGTGTAAATAATAAAACACACTACACAGGTTTTTAAAATATTTTATTAAACAGCTCCGGGGGGGGATCTTCCTCCGGCTTCGGGGGTCTTCTTCCGGCTTCGGGGGTCCCTCCGCTTCATCTTCTCCCGGCGTCCGGTTGGTTCTTCTCCGCTCTCCGGCCTCTTCTCCCGGTGTCGCAGGTCTTCGGCCGGCCCCTCCGCTGTCTTCATGTAGCTCTATTGCGAGCGGAGGTCCGGACTTCTGGGCTTCTTGGCTTCTTGGCTTCTTGGCTTCTCTTCTCTTCTCTTCTCCCAGATGTTGACACGACGCTCTCTCCGGCTGGACTGGTCTCTGAGGGCTGCGTTGTGACTTATATAGGCGGAGACCCCGCCCCCATATGATGTCACAGTCCCTGGGCATGCTGGGACTGTGACGTTTTAGGGGGCGTGGTCGACCACGCCCCTAAAACGTCACAGTCCCAGCATGCCCAGGGACTGTGACATCATATGGGGGCGGGGTCTCCGCCTATATAAGTCACAACGCAGCCCTCAGAGACCAGTCCAGCCGGAGAGAGCGTCGTGTCAACATCTGGGAGAAGAGAAGAGAAGAGAAGCCAAGAAGCCAAGAAGCCAAGAAGCCCAGAAGTCCGGACCTCCGCTCGCAATAGAGCTACATGAAGACAGCGGAGGGGCCGGCCGAAGACCTGCGACACCGGGAGAAGAGGCCGGAGAGCGGAGAAGAACCAACCGGACGCCGGGAGAAGATGAAGCGGAGGGACCCCCGAAGCCGGAAGAAGACCCCCGAAGCCGGAGGAAGATCCCCCCCCCCCCGGAGCTGTTTAATAAAATATTTTAAAAACCTGTGTAGTGTGTTTTATTACTTACACTTTTTTCCTAGGTAAATGGGTAGGGGTACCATGTACCCCATACTCATTTACATAGGGTGGGGGGCCGGGATCTGGGGGCCCCCTTATTAAAGGGGGCTCCCAGATTCCGATAAGCCCCCGCCCGCAGACCCCGACAACCAACGGCCAGGGTTGTCGGGAAGAGGCCCTTGTCCTCATCAACATGGGGACAAGGTGCTTTGGGGGGCGCAGGGCGCCCCCCTCCCCCAAAGCACCCACCCCCCATGTTGAGGGCATGCGGCCTGGTACGGTTCAGGAGGGGGGGGGGGGCGCTCGCTCGTCCCCACCCCCTTTCCTGACCGGCCAGGCTGCGTGCTCGGATCGGGGTCTGGTATGGATTTTAGGGGGACCCCACGCCGTTTTTTCGGCGTAGCGGGGTTCCCCTTTATAATCCATACCAGACCTAAGGGCCTGGTATGCCCCGCGACGGGGCTAGTAAGGTGTCAATCTCGCCGATAAAAGCGGCAAGATTGACATCCTTTTCTAGTCCCGTCGCACCTGAGTCACGTTCAAAATGAACGGACTTGTCCGTGTGTGGGCAAGTCCGTTCATTCTGAAAGTCCGCCGGAACTCCGGCGAAAGTCCGTCGGAAAGACGGGCGGACTTAGCCCGCCGGAAAGTCCCGGCGTGTGTGGGCAAGTCCGTCCGTTTTAAAGTCCGGCGCACCTGGCGGACAAAGTCCGTCGGAAAGTGTGCCGGACCAAGTAGGATAGAAAGTCCGCTCGTGTGTACGCGGCATAAGGTTACAAACACTTTGAGAGTTCAGCCTCTCTGAATTCTTGGTTTGGGCTGAAGGATAGTCAAGCAGGAATTCAACTCATGACAACACAGGGTAGTGCAATTGACCCTATGCAGTGCAAAACGAATGGCTCCACATCACACTGCATCGCATTGTGATAATTAATATGTTGTAATGCGCTGCGTAAACTGTTGCTGCTATATAAATCCTAAATGATAATAATAATATTGCTGTCATCTAAAACATGGCAAAGCCAGAGCTCTCCAAATAACAAAGCGTATGCGCACTTATTTACCTTATCCCTTGCTCCCTCAGGCTCCTCCTTCCATGCGACCGTTCTCCTAAAGCCTTTCTTTTTTCCGCGCTCACTGCAGTGATTATCCCATATACAACACTGGACAAACAGTCCCGCATTGTAACTCAGAGTGCCAAGGGCCCATCAGGACTTCAGCTGCTGGGAGAGTGAGGAAAACATAAGTCCTTTTCCTGGTACCCTAGGCATAAATGAGCATTTAAAGTTATTGTAAAGGCTGTTTTTTTTTCAAAAAATAACAAACATGTTACACTTACCTCCTCTGTGCAGTTTGGTTTTGCACAGAGCTGCCCAGATCCTCCTCTTCTTGGGTCCTTCTTTGCTGCTCCTGACCCTTCCCTCCTATCGAGTGCCCCCTCAGCCAGCAGCTCTCTATGGGGGGCACCCGAGTCGACTCAGAGCTCCGTGTATCCATTCAGACACAGAGCGCTGACCTGGCCCCACCCCCCTCTGATTGGCTGACTGACTTTGATTGACAGCCGTGGGAGCCAATGGCGCCTCTGCTGTGTCTCGGCCAATCTGGAGGAGTGTCCCGCACGTCTTAGACACTTGTGGACATCGCTGGAGAGAGATTAGGGGGTGCTGGGGAGTAATTAGGTAAGCTGGGTGCTGGGGAGGCTGCTACACACAGAAGGTTTTTTTATCTTAATGCATAGAATGCATTAAGATAAAAAAGACCTTCTGCCTTTACAACTCCTTTAACCCTTTTACTTCCACTGCTGTACATACAACATAAAATGTCACTTCCGAGTCCCGGTGTCACTGTCACCAGCCTGTATGGCTGGGGCAGAAGCTTAATTGAGGGTGATCTGTACTCCAATAGATTCATTGATGGACTAGTGAGAAATCAGGGGTCTTTTAGAACGCTGATGTCTCATTAAAGAGAACCTGTCACCAAAAAATGCATCAGAAGACTTTTTGTCCCCTATGTGATTGAAAAAAAAAAGTTTAGTAAAAAAAAGTGTATAAAAAAATAGTTACACCTTAGCACTTAAAATTTGTTGCACCCAAGCACTTAAAATCTCCCCCAAAATGTGAGTACCTCCACTCCCACATACATTCATATACAAAGGTAAATGCACACATTGGGGGTGGCCTATGCGTGAAAATGTTGTCTGCGCTACATGTTGCATATTGCTGTGCATGCTGGGCCCATTATTCATGGTTAACTCTAAACGGAATTTTAAAGCATCGCTTATGGAAAATATAGGGTACAGTAGTTTGTCAATATTTCAATATGTCAATATTTCATGAGCACACACAATTTTAAAGATTGACTTGTTGGATTATCTATTTACTTGGGGAAGCCTCATGTTTTGGGGTGTTTTATGTAATTTTCTGGCCTAAATGATTTTTTTTACATGGTTGCAAAAAATCCAAAAGTGGCACTGGCAGCGAAAAGGGTAAACCTTGCGGTGAGGGAGCCTCACTGCAAAGGTAGTTTTGTCAGTTCCTTGAAATTCAGCTTTAAGTATATCATCAAATATTTATTCCAAAACTGACCTCTCTATGGACAGCCTACAGGTAGCTTTAGGCTGTATTGACACCTGAGTAGAGCAATCATTTTTTTTTCCTGTTCATTTTTTTGTATGTCTTTGCGTATGTAGACAAGTGGCTTAGACGTTCATTTAAAGAGGTTGTAAAGCCTTATAATTTTTTACCCTAATGCATTAAGGTGAACCCCCCCCCCCCAAAAAAACCCTATACCTACCTGAGCCCTTTCGCATTCCAGTGCTATGCATGAGAGCAGTGGCTTTCCCAGCTTTGTCCTTCCTCACAGGGCAGATTGATAGCAGTGGGAGCCATTGGCTCCTGCTGCTGTCAATCAAACTTTGTGGCAGGGCCGTGCATCGCTGTCTGAATCTATGGACACAGGGAGCTTCCTATGGGGGCATTGGTTGGAGGAAGAGCCAAGAGCGCCAGCAGGGGACCCAAGAAGAGAAGGATCGGGGCTGCTCTGTGGGAAACCATTACACAGAGCAGGTAAGTATGACATGCTTATTTTAGTAAAAAAAAAAAAAAGTTTACAAACAATTAAAGTGACTTAAACTACATAGGGGGGTTCACTGTCAGGGTGGTAAAGATGCGGAATTCACTTCAACAATTGGTGGTGCCAGCAGGAAGTATTGATAGTTTTAAAAAACTCTTGGACATGTATCTTGGCGAGCACAGTATACAGGGATACGGGAAATGATAATGAACACGCACACCTACAATGGTTGAACCGAATGGACTGGTCTTTAATCAACCTTACAACTATGTAACTATGTAAACGATCACCTTGTAAAACAACCCATTCAGTTTAAACATTTGTGTATAGATTTAAAAACATTATAAATACCTTTTTTCCCCTGCTTTATGAGTGATCACATTCCCTCTGTTCTTAGCTGCAAAAGAGCTGGGGGAGGAGACACAGCAGTACTCTGAGCTTCCCAGTGAAAGCCTGTGCAGGGGAGGAGTGTCAGGACGAGTCTGAATATTGGAGGAAAGCAGGCTGAATTCCCAGCATAGCTAGAGAACTGACCACACTGTGCTTTTCTGTTTAGTGTGGTCAGTTTTTTTATAGGAAAGCAGAGGGACTGGCAGGAACACCAGTGATTTCACACAAAGGAAGCAATACAAAGAGAACAGGATACTTTTTTGTACAAGTGTAACACACCCCGCGTTGGAGCTGCAGATGAAAGGGATTCCCCACTCCTTCACAGCCAAGCACATCAAATCTTCGCAGGCGCACAGAGTCAGGAAAACAGTCCGTAGCTTTGTTTTTGTTAGCAACTTGGATAGGGATGGGAAGTTATGGGATGCCCACTTGACTTCAACAAACTTCAGGGACAACTTCCTATATACATCTCCTCTTCACTCTCCTTTTGCACACTCTTGGCCTCTGCTGGTACACTCCTGGGGGAGCTTGACAGTCTCCTTGTCTGTTTAGTAGCAGCCCATTACAGGCAGGAACTCGCAGTCCCTTAACAGTAGCGCATGTGGCGTGACTAGGCTGTAAATTTCCCTTCTGCTTCCTTTGTGTTTACTGATCCCAGCACCACCTCTTCAGGCCTTGCCAGCCCACCTGGCTGCAGCTGCCTCTTTTCACCAGCCCTCCTGACTGTCTCTCTTACAAGTCCATCTGAATGACTCTCAGGAGATCTCCCAAGGGGAGGACTGAAGACTTAAGCCCACCGCTGTCTTCAAGGGAGGCTGGCTACATGTGGCAGTTTCCCCCTTTGTTGGCCCCCACCAGTGTTGATCTACTATGTCTTCTCCTTGCTTCTGTGCCTCCAGGAAAGACTCCTTCCTTGTGTCTTTGGCAGGATCTCTCCAGCACCTGAGTCCCAGCCCAAGGCAGGTCACCCCCCCAGACTAGTGGGTACTTCTCAGGGCCACCAACACCCTCCTCAACACTTCATCTACATTTTACACCCAACTGCCCCTGCTGGCATGGCTCATGTTTATTTATGAGGTATTCTCTGCCTCCTGCCAGCCCACCTCTGGGGATTGGCTGAGGCCTCAGAGATATGCATGGCAGCTCCTCCTAACCCCCACCCTCTAATTCTAGAAGATTTTCCAACCTTCCAGACCAGGGGGAAGCTCCAGAGGGCTGCCAGGATGAGTCACCCAGCCCTGACCTCTAATAACCCTTACCCAATTCCATGACTCAGGTTATTTCTGGCCAGAACTATGTTTTTTCGTACTCCTACTTCTAGCACACACTAGACGGTGCTACACAACTACATGGTACAACAGGCACATATCAGGAATATGAAATGTTGGGGTAACAAACACTTTAAGTGATTTAGATATGTATTTAACCCCTTCCCGCTGACCGTACGCAGATATGCGTACTCGGCTTTCCGGGGTTATACCGGGATGATGCCCGCAGCTGCAGGCATCATCCCGGTACCGTTGTTTACAGCGGGCGATCGGCTACCCGTGTATAACAACCACTGCGGCTAAAAGCCGCTCGGCTGTTATACCGGAGGAGCGGGAGGGGACATCCCGACGCTGTTACCGGGCCTCCCGTGCGATCGGGAGGCCCGGTGTCCATTCGGCTGCCTTCGGCGGCTGGGGGCGGGCTGGAACGAAGCTGCGAGCGGCTTCATTCCAGCCTTCTCGTTGTAAACGCGGAAGCGACGTCATGACGTCACTTCCCGTTTACTCGGCTGCCAATGGCGCCGAATTTAAAAAAGTACACAGTATTCAGAATCGCCGTTTTCGGCGATCTGAATACTTTGAAGTGTAAAGGAGGGATGGGGGGTCTTTTAGACCCCCCATCCCTCCATAAAGAGTACCTGTCACCACCTATTACTGTCATAAGGGATGTTTACATTGCTTGTGACAGCAATAAAAGTAAAAAAAAAAAAAATTTTTTTAAACACAATTTATAAAGTACAAAAATAAATAAAATAAATTAAAAATGCGAAGAAAACGCATACGGAAGTCGCGCCCGCATATGTAAACGATGTTCAAACCACACATGTGAGGTATCGCCGCGATCGTCAGAGCAAGAGCAATAATTCTAGCCCTAGACCTCCTCTGTAGCTCAAACCTGGTAACCGTAAAAAATTTTTAAAGCGTCGCCTATGGAAATTCATAGGTACCGTAGTTCGTCGCCATTCCACGAGTGCGTGCAATTATAAAGGGTGACATGTTTGGTATCTATTTACTCGGCGTAACATCATCTTTCACATTATACAAAAAAATTGGGGTAACTTTACTGTTTGGATTTTTTAAAATTCATGAAAGTGTCACTTTTCCAAAAATTTGCGTTTAAAACACCGCTGCACAAATACCGTGTAATAAAAAATATTGCAACAATCGCCATTTTATTCTCTAGATTCTCTGCTAAAAAAATATATATAATGTTTGGGGGTTCTAAGTAATTTTCTAGCAAAAAATACGGATTTTAACTTGTAAACACCAAATTTCAAAAATAGGCTTAGTCATGAAAGGGTTTAATCTTCAGGTGTGATTGTTCTGGCCAATGGAAAGCATTACAGGCTAGACGCCTGAAAAAACACTTGGTTCAGGCATTCCCATTTAAATTTGTGGGGCCAAAAATGACCATTTCTGCCTCAAAAGTAGCTCATGTAGCTTTTAGAGCGTCAGTTTCGAGCTATAGGCACTTGTGTGCTCATATGTGAACAGCCACCATTGAAATACATGGAATTTTGAATGTTGAATGTTTTGGAGCTTTGAGCCTTAGGCTTCATTATTATGTGCCTGAACAGCATGAATGCGTTATTGATTGGAGATGCAGTGGTTGTACGGACACAGCACAGTTTGACAAGTACGCAGGGACAGGTGCATGCTCTGGGCTATGCACCTACCCCTGTACACCTGTTAAACCTGGCTGTGTCTGTACAGCTGCTGCATCTCCACTAGACAACACAGGCTAACTGCACGCAGCTCCAAGCTCCTCCAAATATGTAAACAAAGTCGTCATTCATGCTGCACAGGCCTCGGTGCCTATATAAAGGAAGCCTTATAGTTCAGCTCCTATCACTGATCATACTGTACATAAGTGGTATATAGTTTACAAAACCTAATCATAGTATCTTATCAGTGTTCTGTGCAATACATCTACAATTCATCCAGCTGACGCTTACACTTTGCACCGAGCTGTGTCATAGGGCATATTAGCAGCAGCCAGAACCATGCCCAGAATTAGCAAGAATGTAAACAAAGGAGTGGGAATCTCTCAGCTGATATATACTATTCTAGGATATCTCCTGTGTGTGGGAAGTGATACCCTCTCCTGCATGCCCAGGACACCCAGCTCATGTACAGGCAGTTTACAGTAGGCCTGGCAGCCATCCCGGTGTAATTTTTGCCTTTCCCAGACCTTTAAACATTATTGATTAACAGTGTTGATCTGGCACAGTTATCAGCGGAAAGCCTGAGGCATGCCTTCAGCAAGAAACTAAAGCCAATTAAAGGGAAAATATGTCTCTGCAATCAGTATAGTGTTGGAAGAACAACAACATGCAATCTAAAGTACTGTGAACTATATATAGTGTATGCAATATACCTATCTATCCAGCAGGTGGCACTGTAGTGTGTTTCTATGATAATGTATTTAGAGGAAGTGTTATCTCTCTAAGTATATGTAGTTGTATGCTCCCTGTTCCTGTTTCTCATGCTGTAAGATATGCATTGCAATCCTCCATAAATGTAAAGCCATTTCCTGTATCCAAGAAGCTTCCAAAGCATGATTTCAATACTCAGCTAACAGGTTATGGGCCCAGGCACACCCAGGCATTGGAGAGGATACCCCATGCACTCAGCAGCACCCGGCAGGCACTGGAAAAACAATTCTGCAAGTCTGTGAGTACTGTATGCAAACTTCTGAAAGATGGCAATTGGTTCAGATGTGAAGTTTGCAAAAGCAAAGCCGAACAATGCCAATTACAAGCTGTGAAAGCTTAAAACAGAGGACCGGGATAGGAAAGATAGACAAGCAAAAGCAATTATAAGCTACCTTGTGGAAGATGACCAGCTTATTCACATAAGAACAGAGAAAACGGCAAAAGGTATTTGGACTTCATTACAGAAACTGCATGAGCATTCAAGTCTCAACAGTAAGCTGTTTTTGCTACAAAAGTGATACAAGATAAGGCTAGAAGAAGGCCAGCAAATGTGTGACCACATGAAGGCTATGCTAGAAATCATAGAGCAGCTGCGTGCCATCAGAGAGGACATCAAAAATAACCATATTGTTGCCCTGCTCCTCTGCGACCTTCCAGAGACATATAATGCTCTTTTTAATGCTTTAGAAACCAGACCTGAGCAGGAGCTGACACTGGGATATGTCAAAGCCAAATGAATTGATGAATATGAAAGAAGAAAAGAAAATATGCACCATGATGACAAAGCTCTTAAGATGTACAAAGGCACAAGGCACAACAAAGAAAGCAGAGCCTGTTTTCGCTGTAAAAAGACCAGTCACTTAAAAAAGGACTGTTCTATCTGGAAAGCCGAGCAGCAAAAGCTAAAGCTATTCACAAAAGAAAGAGTCAAAGCAATCACAAAGGAAACTGCAGACACATCGTGGAGTGGCACCTTTAAAGTGACACAGAGTGACAAGCCATGCGGCTGGTGCATAGACTCAGGTGCGACAAGCCACATGATTAGCGATGAGACCTTCTTCACAAACATTGATTACAGTGCAAAAGACAGATTTCCTAGCAAATGGGAAAAGCATCATCTCCAAAGGTAAAGGCCAGGGATTCCTGAACTGCATTACACTACAAGGAGGCAAGCACAGTATCCTTGTAAAGAAAGTGCTGTATGTTCCAGAAGTAGAAGGCAGCCTTCTATCAGTGAAAGGTCTTGCAAACAACGGTCTCACAGTTAAGTTCCAGGGTGATGAATGCACAATTCACAATAATAAGCGATTCCTTGCAAAAGGAAAACTGGATGATCACCTATTCAAGCTCATCACCGCAGACCAGCAAGCCAATATAGTCTCTAATGACCTACACAGAACATGTATTCACTTATGGCACAGGAGTCTGGGGCACAGAAGCCCAGAAGCTAGACAGGACATTATAAAGAAAGGCTTATCAGAAGATTTGACAATAATGCCTTGCAAAGTGCTCATTAAATCCAGGTGCTGTATTGAAGCGAAAGCCACACGTGCTCCCCTTCCACAGTCATCTCAAAGAAAAACTACCCAGCCCCTACAGCTCATACACAGTGACGTATGCGGTCCAATGAAAACTCCCACGTCAGGTGGGGAACAGATATCTACTGACTTTCATTGATGACTATTCCAGGTACACAACTACTTATCTGATGAAGCGCAAGAATTAAACTTTAGAGAAACTTCAAGAGTTCGTTGCCATGTCTAGCAACAAATTCCGATGCAAACCAGGAATAATATGCACTGACAATGGTGGAGAATACATAAGCAAAGAAGTGGCCTCATACCTGAAGAGACAAGAAATAGTACACCAGACAACCACACCATACTCTCGCACTCTCATAGAAATGGGCAGGTGCATGTTGTCGGATGCCAACCTACCTCACAAGTACTGGGGAGACGCCGTCATGACTGCAACCTACCTACAGAACAGACTACCCGCAAGAGCTGTTAGAAGTAATCTATTCCCCCACTACAGAACTACAAAATTCTATATATCACAAGATGGGAACGGAGTTAGGGATCCAATTTACAGAGAAACAAGTGGGCAGAATTCTTCTGTTCTCTTACAAAACTTCGATCTGCGCTAAACATCAGTAGGCTGGGTTCAAGGTGTTGACCTGGTGGTATCATACAACAGTGAAGATTCATAGAATGTTTCCCCAATGCTCGGATCTTTGTTGGAGGTGTGGGGAGGAGACTGGTTCTCTTCTTCACGTCTTCTGGTCATGCCACCTTTTTCAGTCCTATTGGACGGAGGTCCACCATATCGTTCAAAAGTTCACCGACCGGGAGTTACAAAGGGATCCTGCATTCTTCCTCCTGCATCACCACGAGATTCTGAGCAGGGAAATCTATCCTGCCGCTCTTGCTCACAGCTGCGAAAAGCTGCACCTGTTGTTCTGGAAGCAGACACAGCTGCCGTCAGTTGCCATCTGGCTGAAAAAAATAGCTGAAATTAATGCGATGGAGGACTTGGTGGCCACAGAGAAGGGCCTTAGGGAGAAATGTATTAAAAAATGGTTTTATTGGCACGAGTTTGTCTACTCTGGCTCCCCAGGCTTGGAAGGAGTGTCTGGTTAGGGGTACCTTGTCCACCCCCCCTTTTTTTGTCCTCCCCCCTTCCCCTTTTTCCCCTTCTCCTTCTTTTTCTCGTTTTTCTTTTTCTCTCCCCCCTCTTTTCTCTTGCCGAGAGGCCCTGAGGGTCTTTTATCATTTATTGTTTTTGCTAATCGATGTATACTGAGTAAAATGTCATGCGGGATACAGAGACTTCCTAGATCCTGACGCTCAAAGTTTGCATCTCATTTCAGTGTTCACAGCGTTATACGAAGAGGTCTTTTTTGTGCTGTAGACTTATAATTGTTTGGAATGTTCCTTGTTTTACATATCACAGAAGTGATTTCTGTATTTACCATGTGCTCTATGACGTCGTCCCAGAACGGCTGTGCTCACGCGTGCCCGCTATAAAGAGCCGTGGCTCTTTAGCCATGTGATCAGCTGTGTCCAATCACAGCCGGAGATGCCGGTAATCATCTATCATCGCCTCACACTGACAGAGTGTGTGGCGAGGAGAGCCAATCAGTGGCATCTCCTGGCAGGGGACATCCAGACAAGTAATTAGGGCACTGATCATCAGTGCCCTGATTAGAATAAAGCACCATCAGTGCCAGCAATCAGTGCCCACCAGTGCCATCAATCAGTGCCCGCAAGTGCCACCAATCAGTGCCCATTAGTGATGCCAGTCATTGCTGGCTATCAGTGCCACCAATCAGTGCTGCCCATCAATGCCTATCATTGCTGCCCATCAATGCCCATCATTGCTGCCCATCAATCCCCCTCAGTGCCACCCATCAATGCCCATCAGTGCCGCCTATCAGTGCCCACCAGTGCCACCTATTAGTGACCACCAGTGCCACCCATCAGTGCTGCCTATCATTGCTCATCAGTGCCCATAAGTGCCGCCTCATCAGTACCCATAAGTGCCACCTCATCAGTGCCCATCATTGCAGCCTATCAGTGCCGCCTCATCAGAAAAATTACTTATTTACTGACTGAAACTAAGAAAAACTTTTTTTTTTTTTAATATTGGGCTTTTTTTTTGTAAAAAATAAAAAACCCAGCAGTGATTAAATACTGCCAAAAGAAAGCTCTATTTGGGTGAAAAAAAATATAAAATTTCACATGGTTGCAGTGCAGCATGACTGCGCAATTGTCATTCAAAGTGTGAGAGCGCTGAAAGCTGAAAATTGGTCTGGGCAGGAATGGGGTATAAGTGCACAGTATTGAGGTGGTTAAATAAAGTATTGGAAAAAATAAAAAAGTACTCCATTTGAAATGTGGCATGGATCAAAGCCTAGCATAGGGCACATCAGAGTGTTTGGATGTAAAGCATATGCCTGTATTCAAAGTGAAAAGGGATCCAAGCTGGAGAACAGAGCCATAGAGGGCATTCTAATAGGCTATAGCGAGCAAACTAAGGGTTACAGAATCCTACACCCAAAGACTGACAAAGTCACAATAAGCTGTAGTATTTATTTTGATGAGAGCCCATCACCAGAAATCAGAAGAAAAGGTCGACCAAAGTGAACCTGTGCAGGAGTCAGAACAAGAGGTTGGACTCAAATTGCCTAAATCAAGTTCCCCACCAGATCTTGCTGAACTGCCTGAAGTCAGAAGATCCACTTGGACTACAAAGGGGATACCACCCCGCAAGCTGTCATACACTGTCAAAACACACAGCATACTTGAACCAACATCCTGGGAAGGTGTGGAAAAACTGCCAAAACATGAAGCCAATAAATGGAGAAAGGCGTCAGAAGAAGAATTAAATTCACTTCAAGAAAATAAAACCTGGACACTCACAGAGCTCCCTCCTAACCGCAAAACTAAGTGAACCTTCAAAGTAAAGTCAGACGCAGAAGGGAATATCAACAAATACAAAGCCAAACTAGTTGCCAAGGGTTACTCCCAAAAATTCGGTGAAGATTACGAAGAAACATTCGCTCCCATCATAAAACACTCCACCATCAGAGCGCTTCTTAGCGTTGCAGCTGGGAAGGGCATGCAAGTCAAACACCTAGACTTTAAAACTGCTTTCCTATATGGAGATATCAACCACCAGGTTTTATGCAAGGAGACAACCTTGTGTGTATACTTCAGAAGAGTATCTATGGTCTTAAAGCGGAGTTCCACCCATTTAAAAGTCAGCAGCTACAAAAAGTGGAGCTTCTGACTTTTAATAATCAAACACTCACCTGTCCCACGGTCCAGCAATGCGGGCATACAAAGCCCCACTCCTCTCCCCCTCCTCACTCTAACTGTGGGTGCCCGGCTGTGGCTTTACAGCCGGGCACGAGCTGTGCTGTGTGCTGTGAATGGCCAGGCAATCTTCTGGGACCTGTGACGTGTCCCAGAAGATTGCAGGGAGGGAGAGGAGATCCTCCTTCCGGTGCCGCAGCACCTGGGGAGGAAGTAGGAGCAGGGTGCCTGTAAAAACAGGGTACCTGCTCCCCCACCAAAAAAATGACATGCCAAATGTGGCATGTCAGGGGGTCACCAACACTTAATTTTTGGCTGGAACTCCGCTTTAAGCAATCTGCAAGAATGTGGAATGAGAAAGTGAACCAAGTACTTACCAGAGAGGGATTCTCAAGAAGCAGACCCCTATCTCTACTCCAGGAATCAAGAAGACAGATGGATATACATCCTTATCTATGTTGATGATATTATAACATGTTTTGAACATTACAATCAGATAGAGAAGAAGATAAAAGTTATTTTCTCAACCAATCTCAGAAAATCTCTGAAATCTTGGAGCAATTCCATATGCAAGATGCAAAGGAAGTGAAAACTCCTATGGAACCAAGCTATCTAAAGAGCAATGAAGCAGAAAACTTGCTACCCAACAATGATATGTATTGCAGAGCAATTGATAAACTGCTATATGTTGCCACTGTGACAAGATAGCCGCAGCAGTAGGCATACTATGCAGGAAAGTCTCAGCTCCCTGTCAGCGTGATTGGAACGCAATAAAAAGAGTGATGCAGTACCTCAAAGAAACAATGCAGATGAAATTAAGGTTACCAGCAACATCCAATCCAAAACTGGTCGGATATGTGGATGCTGATTGGGCCAGGGACTGCACAGACCGCAAATCCACAAGTGGATTAATCTTCCAGTATGGGGAAGGAACCACAAGTTGGTCTAGTCGAAAGCAAACAACTGTCGCCTTATCTTCAACTGAAGCAGAGTACATTGCAGCAGTACATGCATGTCAAGAAGCGATATGGATTCGTCAACTTTTTGTGGAAATTGGGGTAGACATGTCAAAACCAATTCCCATTTTTGAAGACAACCAGGGATGTATAAAGCTTATGCGATCAGAAAGGGTCAATCCCAGGACCAAACACATCGACGTCAAGTATCACCTACTAAGGGACAATCAAGAGCAAGGTGTTATAGAAATTCAATACTGCCTGTCACAGGAGATGACTGCTGATGCACTCACCAAGCCTTTGTTGAAGGAATGTCATAATTATTTCCAGAAGAAGCTGAATATAATTTGACAAAGCACATGCTGTTGAGAAGGGGTGTTGAAAGAACATGTAATGTAAAGTACTGTGAACTATATAGTGTATGCATTATACCTATCTATATCTCACAGAACTTTACATCCGAGTGATCCGGATGGGGCCTTTTATGATTCCTGTAGTCAAATTAGTCCAATTGTGGTCAACTTGAAAATAATGGACCTCACATGTGGTTCCCAAAACTCTCAGAAGACTACACAATAGCAATGTGTTTTTGCGCATTGCACTGAATGGGCTTTAACGCACCTCAAAGCCCAGAAATGTTGGCCCCGCTGCATTATTTGCACCACAATACATGTCATTATTGGTGTCAGTGGTTGCATTAAAAAAACAAATAACTGCAATATTATTTCTCAAGATTGATGTCAGGGATCACAGTAATAACCCCAAACATTGGTGTCAGTGGCCGCAATAACACAATAACACCCAGTATTGGTATTAGTAGCAGCTGTTAACCCCCCCTCCTGCACTGGTGCTATTTTACACACCCCAATAATTGGTGGTCAGTGACAGTGCAGCAGCAGTGAAACTAAACTCCCTGACCTGTGTTGGTGGTCAGTGGCAGTGAAATTTAACCCAACCCACCCCCTGCATTGGTAGTCGGTGGCAGTAAACTTTACCCCTCCCCCCCCAGTATCATAACAACCCTCACTCCATTGGTGGCCACTAATCCACGTTTGTTGTACTGTCAGGCATAGATTAGATAACTCCATCTGTCAGTACTGTCAATATTTCAATGCTGAGGGCTGTATTAGAGTTTCAGCACCTGGCACCTTGCTGCCACTCAGCAAGGTGGACAGGTGGTGGAACCAGTGTGCCGGACCTTGGGCACTACTGTTTTAGTCCCTTTTCACCATAACCTGTATGGTTCTATTGTCTTGGGTTCCAAGCCCTAATTCTTAGATCCATGGTTACCATACACTGCACTGACTATGGTCAGCCTGAAACCGCTATATTCAGCTTGGATTAACTGAAATTAGGTTATAGTTTTTCACTATATGCATAAGCTATTATTATTATTATACAGGTTTTATATAGCGCCAACAATTTGCGCAGCGCTTTACAACATGAGGGCAGACATTAGTTACTTTACAATTTGGTACAAGAGGAATCAGAGGGCCCTGCTCGTTAGAGCTTACAGTCTAAAAAGGAAGGGTCAATTGATACAAAAGGTAATAGCTGTGGGGGGGATGAGCTGATGGAGGAAGTAAAACAGTGTTAGTTAGAAGCAGGATAGGCTTCTTTGAAGAGAAGGGTTTTCAGGGATCGCCTAAAGATGGATAGATTAGGGGACAGTCAGACAGATTGAGGTAGGGAGTTCCAAAGGATGGGAGAAGCTCTGGAGAAATCCTGGAGGTGAGCATGGGAGGAGCTAGAGAGCAGGAGGTCTTGGGATGTCCGAAGAGAGCAGCTTGGTTGGTATTTTGGGACTAGGTTAGTGATGTAGCTGGGGGCAGAGTTATGGATGGCTTTGTAAATTATTGTTAGTACTTTGAATTTTATTCGTTGGGTGAGTGAAAGCCAGTGGAGGGATTGGCAGAGAGGGGTGGAGGACACTGAATGGTTGGTAAGGTGGATGAGTCTTGCAGCGGAATTCATTATGGACTGAAGGGGGGATAGTCTATGTAAAGGTAATCCAATGAGGAGGAAGTTGCAGTAGTCGAGGCGAGAGATGACCAGGGAGTGAATTAGAAGCTTGGTGGTGTCATTAGTTAAAAAGGGGTGTATTCTGGAAATGTTGCGGAGACTAAGGCGGCATGATTTGGACAGGGATTGTATGTGGGCCTGAAAGGACAGTTCAGAGTCTAATGCCGCGTACACACGAGCGGACTTTACGGCAGACTTTGCCCGACGGACGGGATTTCGTCGGACAATTCGATCGTGTGTGGGCTCCAGCGGACTTTGTTTTCTCAAAAGTTGGACGGACTTTTGGAGTCACTCTGATGAAGTCACGTGACTTCATGACGTATGATACTAGCCCACTGAGATTTTTCTTTTCTTTTGTTTCAGTATCTACAATATTTTTCATGTGCTAGTATGATACTAGCCCTCATGCTCATTATACCTTTTGTAAAAAATGTTTTTCATTTTTTCACTCACCTCTCTATACATTTGAATTAGCCCCTTCCCTTTGCTCTTCCCCCCCTTCCCCTTTTTATCACAGCGCAATCACCACTCACTTTATTCACACCTCCAAGACAACCACTGACTTGCTAAAGAAGCTGGGGGTAAAGGTGATGGACTGGCCAAGCATGTCTCCAGACCTAAACCCTATTGAGCATCTGTGGGGCATCCTCAAACGGAAGGTGGAGGAGCGCAAGGTCTTTAACATCCACCAACTCCGTGATGTCATCATGGAGAAGTGGAAGAGGACTCCAGTGGCAACCTGTGAAGCTCTGGTGAACTCCATGCCCAAGAGGGTTAAGGAAGTGCTGGAAAATAATGGTGGCCACACAAAATATTAACACTTTGGGCCCAATTTGGACATTTTCACTTAGGGGCGTACTCACTTTTGTTGCCAGTGGTTTAGACATTGATGGCTGTGTGTTGATTTATTTTAAAGGGGACAGCGAATTTACACTGTTATACAAGCTGTACACTCACTACTTTACATTGTAGCAAATTGTCATTTCTTCAGTGTTCTCACTTTTGTGAGATATGGACAACTATGTCCCAAAAAGGCCCCAGAGCATCGGCACAGCCTGCACCTGTGTTTGAGTAATCATTTGTGCTCTAAAAAATGTTCTAGACAGACCAGACCAACAAACATGCCAAAACTATCCATTTCCTTTAACTCTGGGGAATTACTAGCCATAGGTACCATTATGATAAAGCCAGCCCTGGTTCTACATACCATCTACAGTATGTTTTTTGTATTTTGTTTCATAAGCCTCTACTAAACTAATTAATAAGCTGCAATCTCTGAAAGACTGGTGTAGCAAGACAGTTACACTTCATATGATGCATAATGCAAACCATTTTAATATCAATGTATTGTCCTATTTCAACAGATTCAGGACTTTCTTCATATGCTGATAACCCAGCCCAGGCCGGAGAGGCGTTGAAGTCCTGCATGGAAGAGGCACTTTCTATTATCCCCTCACGACAACACAAGGAGACTACAGTGTTACTGGGAGCAACAGCGGGTATGAGGTTACTGAAGTGAGTCTGCTATTTCTGTATGATAAAATATAGAGTTTCACTGCATAAATGGCAACTAAGGTTAAAGCAGAATCCTGCAGCATCCTGGAAAACGAAGGCATGTGTCGCTGATGTTGAATAAGGATGCTACTCTGTGGCGTACTTGTGGATGGTTACATGTTCTTTCAAGTCGGTCCGTGTTTTGGGTAATGCTAAAGTGTAACTCCATTTTTGTTGTGGGGAATGGTTCAGACCAACCCGCTGTTGTGTGTTTTTGTTTTTTGGGGTTTTTTTTTGCGATTGGTAGCTCTATATTAAGGATTATTGGGAGGGCAATAGGTGTGTACTTCCAAGCTGTGATGTCTTCCTTGTGCTTCCTGTGCCACCAATTCTACACAAGTCTGAATATTATTGGTGGCTGTGCATAATACTTTAGTACCAGCATTTTTTTTATATCAGTTATTCTGTGTGTGAGAGGCAGCAAAAAGGGTGTTCAGGTATCACCAGCAGATGTGTTCCAGGATCACCAGGTTACTGACAGAAGAGAGCAGCATGGACTGGTACCACACATCTTTGTCCGGTTCATAGTACTATATTTTGGGGAAGGGCACAAGTGTTTTGTTTTGTTTTTTTGAACGGGGGTCTCCTGTTGACAGTGGTCAACGAACCTGAGGTGATCGAGCAAAAAGCATCCATCCATATCTAAAACAACAAATTAGGTTAAGTGTTATGACATTCTTAGATGTCCTCTCCTTAAAGTAATGGTGGCTGCAGGTGGAAACTGACTGATAAAGGCATAAAAGGCAATATATGTAGTGCACCCCGGCAGGAGCCCCTAGTTTGGTAATCTCTCTAGAGTTATTCTGCTTTCACTAAATTGAGTGGTGTAATACCTTGACCACTCTGCCCACACCCTTTACACAAACAAACCACACCAGTTTAAAATGACCTTGAGTATAGTGAAGGTAAGTGAGTCAACAAAGACAAGGTTATACAACTATAATCATGACCTTATAAAAATTTACTACTATGCAATACAGTCATGAAACAGACTTGAATATGGAGATTTTTCACTAAAGGTGACTGGGCCCAGTTTCCAACCAGTTTATCACCTGACTTGTAACAATACCTCCAAACAGAATAGCTACAAGAATGTTAAAACTTCAGTGAGCTAAGCCACCTCTGAGACCGAGGGATGGTCCTGCTAAAAAGTTTCCTGCAGGGCTTTACTATATAAAAAATGATCTTTAATAAAATAGTGATGCAAGTGCTAATAAAAAGAGGAGATTGTCCCCAAACTGTAACTTTTCTTTTTGTTTTTTGCTAGTGTAGCGCTGGTAGATTTGCGATCTACCATCTGATAGGTAAATTTAGTAAATTGCTCGTTAGGGGAAGTTAGATTTGCCTCTGTTCCAGCTTGGCTGACGTTGCATGTGTTTCCATACTGGGCCGGTGGGTGTCGTTGTTACTATTGGATAGTGTTGGAAAGGCAACGTGTCGAAGCGTATGGATGCTCTTCTGTCCCAGAGACAACTCGGTGGAGGTGGTCCTCCGAGTTGCATTCTGGGAGAGGGTATTTATGGGACAGACGCCATGTTCTAGGGTTTTTTTACAGCCACCTGCTGGCCCTCCTGGCCGACAGGTATGCGTTAGAGTGCTACCTCGTGGTCCTCCGTTCCGGAGGCCCGCGTCGCTGCGGCGCATGGGTGGGCCCAGAAGTTTGTCTGGGGCCTACCACAGCAGCCGAGGAATGGTCCTGAGCTGTCTATCCAGAGTGAAGAAGCTGGACAACCGAGGAGATCCCAGGGGAGGACCCATCATGGAAGGATCATGCAGAGTGCTGGTCTGGAGAGGGGCCTGGTGACTCGGTTGGAGGACGTATCCTAAAGTAACTTTACAGCATAGTGTCGCCGGTTTGGCTTAAAGGTTCAAGCACTGTGACTGACATTCACCACAAAACCAATACATCCTGTGGCAGAGGATCGTACTGGTTCATCCCAAGCAAGTCTGTGGCAGAGACTTTTGTTCGTGCTACGTACTGGCTGCTAGGCAAGAGAGGCCTATCCAGGCGAGCAAAGAGTGGAGCACAAGGGGAGCGCATTCTATTGTAATATTCAACTCTAAAGGACATTTGTCAAGAGTCCTACAGAAAGGTATTTGAGCTTTCCCTGCAGTTTCCCTTCTGCCTCTTTCCTGCTACTTCCTTCATTAACTGTTCAATAAAGCATTGAAAACGCACTCAAGTGTTGGTGCTTGTATCGTCCAGAGGTAAACTCAACGGAACCCTAGACCCGCTTCCGATGAAATAGAGGGAAGGAGAGTGAAGGTAACAAGCCCGCTTAAACCAGCAGCTCCGCCGAGAGTTAGTGCTACACTAGCTTAGTTGGGACCCTTCTTCGATGGTACACAAGTGGTGAATTTTGGTTAGGTCCATTAATCCTTCTCAGGGTGGATTTGATTTAAATCAAGTCAACTCAAATCATGATTTAAATCATTAGTATAAATCAACTCAATTTAAATCACAATTTTTAAAGAGCAACTGTCAACTCTGTCCAGCAGCAGCTCCTTCTCTGACCCACTGTTGACTCATGACAGTCCCATTAACTTTAATGGGATGGCTGGTGATGCAGCAGTGACACAACAAGGCGAGGGACGTGGCGGCAGCAGGTGAGTGGATGCCCGCTAAGAGGCGCTGCCATGATGGATCTGAAATGACAGGTGCTCTTTAACCACTTCAGCCCCAGAAGGATTTACCTCCTTAATGACCAGACCATTTTTTGGGATACAGCACTGCGTTGCTTTAACTGACAATTGCGCAGTCGTGTACGTTGTACCCAAACAAAATGTATGTCCTTTTTTTCCCAGAAATAGAGCTTTCTTTTAGTGGTATTTGATCACCTCTGGTGTTTTTAATTTTTTTTTTAGCTATAAACAAGAAAAGAGCAACAATTTTGAGAAAAAACTAAATTTTTTACTTTCTGCTATAATACACATCATAAAAAAAAATGTAAAAAAATCAAATTTCTTTATCAGTTTAGGCCAATATGTATTCTGCTACATATTTTTTGTATAAAAATCCCAATAAGCGTTTTTGATTGGTTTGCGCAAAGTTATAGTGTCTACAAAATAGGGAATAGATTTAGGGACTTTACATTTTTTTTATTGCTTTTACTGGTAATGGTAGCGATCTGCAATTTTTAGCGGGACTGCGACACTGCGGCGGACAAATTTGACTCTAAGTGACACTTTTTGGGGACCAGTGAAGTCAATACAGTGATTAGTGCTAAAAAAAAACAAAAACGCACTGATCAATGTATAAATGACACTGGCAGGGAAGGGGTTAACACTAGGGCGGCGATCAAGGGGTTAACTGTGTTCCTTGGGTGTGTTCTAACTGTGTGGGGGATGGGCTCACTGGAACAACACCGAGATCTCTGCTCCTGATCACTAGGAACAACAGATCTTCATGTTGTCCCGTCAGAAATGGGATCCACCTTGTTTACAGGCAGATCCCCATTCTGTCGCTCTATACCGCAATTGCGGGTAGCCGGCGGACCGACTTACAGGTATGTCGGTTTGTGCAGTCGAGCCTCCCTGCCGCAGTATATATATGCAGAAGGCGGCGGCAGCAAGTGCTTAAATGTAAGGTCTCATTCCTGCTGAATATTTGCAAACAAAATGAAGGTTTCCTATTTAGAATAATAAGCTGTCACGTTCGTAAAACATCGATTTCAGAACCAATTTTAGGTCAATAGGTTAATCACACATAGTTGGAGAACTATTCAAATTCTTTTATTTATTTAACCGCTTGCCGAACAGCCGCTGCGGCAGGTTGACTCGACTGCGCGAATTGCGCGCCCATTCGCTAGCGGGGGAGCCAACCAGCGGGTCCTGCAGAGTCTGTCTGCCAGCCACCCGCGATCGCTCCAGAGACAGAGAGAAGCAGAACGGAGATCTGCCAGTGTAAACAAACACTGTCAGGGGAGTAGAGTGAGATTGTCTGTTCCTAGTGATTAGGAACAGCGATCTCTCTCCTCCTTCAGTCAACCCAGCCCCCATACAGTTAAACACCTCCCAGGGAACACATTTAACAGCTTGATCACCACTAGTGATAACCCCTTCCCTGCGAGTGGTCCCCAAAAAGTGTCAAACATGTCTGCTCTGTCCGCCGCAATGTCGCAGTCCCACTAAAAATTGCAGGTCACCGCCATTACTAGTAAAAAAAAATAACAAAAATGCCATAAATCTATCCCATATTTTGTAGACGCGATAACTTTTGCGCAAACCAATCAATATATGCTAATTGGGATTTTTTTACCAAAAATATGTAGCAGAATAAAGATTGGCCTAAACTGAGGAAGAAATTTGTTTTTTTACTTTTTTTTTTGGATATTTATTATAGAAAAAAGTAAAAAATGTTTTTTTTTTTTTTTTTTTTTTTTTTTAAATTGTCGTTTTTTGTTTTTGTTTATAGCACAAAAAAATAAAAACCACAGAGGTGATCAAATACCACCAAAAGAAAACTCTATTGTGGGAAAAAAAGAACATCGATTTAGTTTCGGTATAACGTCGCACGACCGCGTAATTGTCAGTTAAAGTGAAGTGCATGTTATCTCAGCTTCGAGAGCTTGGATTCATTGAATGTATATACCAAAAATGTAAATATTGCAGAATATACAGCCTCATGTTGCATAACTAAGGTCTGTTTCATGTTGAATAAACACAATTATTAATGTATCTTAAATGGAGAACTATCTTTAGATAGAATTTTTTAAATCATCAATTTTTATCCACCCTGATCATTTTAAAGGCGTTTGTAAGGTGATACTTTATAAAATAAATAGAAACACTAAGAGCCCTTTCACACTGTGCCGCCTAGGGCGTCAGCGGTAAAGCGGCGCTATTTTTAGCGCCGCTTTACCGTTGTTTTAGCGGCGCTATTCGGCCCGCTAGCGGGGCAGTTTTAACCCCCCGCTAGCGGCCGAAAAGGGGTTAAATCCGCCTGCAAAATGCCGCTGGTATCGCAGCGCTGCCCCATTCATTTCAATGGGGAGCAGCGGTGGAGGAGCGGTAAGTTCACTGCTCCTTCACCGCTCCAAAGAAGCTGCTGGCAGGACTTTTTGTGACGCCCTGCCAGCGCACCACTCCAGTGTGAAAGCCCTTGGGCTTTCACACTGGAGTGAATGGAGCCGCTTTTTTTCAGACACTATTTTTAGCGCTGTAGCGCCTGAAAAACGCCCGCAGTGTGAAAGGGGTCTTAAGGGTGAATATAGACTGAAACAAGCTCCAACAGGAGGAGAGAGCAGGAAGAATTCTAATTCTATTTGATGTCCTAGACCTAGAACATTTGATATAGCAATATCTGTTTCTGTAATTTGTGTAAAATGGGTTTGACAGCCCTCTCTCACCAATCCTTGTTGACTGGTCTTAATAGCGGAGGGACCTCATTTAGCTTAATAGCACAAACTCTAGATAGACTGACCTGATGTATGAGATATGATAAGGGACAACAGGGTCTGTACATGAGATGTAGAGACTGCAAGTGATGGTTGTCAAAATTTGCCTTGTCACGTTGAGAAGTCACAATATCTGGCTTGAATCTTCACTCTAAACCACTGAGGGGTACATGCAGAAATATAATATCAAACTCCATTCTAGAAATGACCACCGACCACACCTCGCTGCAATAGCAGCTGACAATTCTCTCTGGGAATCTCACTGACCGTTCAAGATGGCCGCCGTCCTTTTTCTGAGGTAATGGTGGCCAAAAAATAAAACTGACATCTTTGACTGTTAAACATGGCTGCCTTCCTCTCCCTGAGGTAGTGATGGCTGCAGATGGAAACTGACAGTTTCTCTGAGATGTGGCTGACTTTCAAAAGATGACTGCCATCCTCTTTCTGAGGTAATGGTGGCCACGGGTGTGACGGACAACTCACTGTGGGATTATTATGAATCATTAAAGATGGCTGCCGTCCTCTTTCTGAGGTAATGGTAACTGTGGCTGAAGCTGACTGCTCTGTTTATTAAAGATGGCTGCTGAGCTCTTTCTGAGGTAATGGTGACTGCAGGTGAGACTGTCTGCTTTGTTTTTTGTTAAAGATGGCTGCTGTCCTCTCCCTGAGGTAATGGTGACCACAACAGGACAGGAAAATCCACCAGTGCTCAGATCCTTGCATCCTTTAGATGTGACAGAGCTTGGCTACAGATACAGTGTGTGTTTGTGTGTGTATGTATATATATATATATATATATATATATATATATATATATAAAATGAAAATCGTGATATAGGTTATTAAAGCTGTACCTTTTGCTAAGATGATGATATCAGTTTGCTGCAGACAAGGGGAAGCATTTCCTCAGTCTGCTCCCAGTGACCAGATTGATTAACTTTATTTAACATTTAACATGCATGCACTTGACCTGAAAACATACATACTGTATACGTTGCTTAGTCTACTACTTAATCACATTTTATCTTAATTGGAATGCATAACGTCCGTAATGGGATAATCAATATTATCACCTTTGTCCCAGTCGCCCTTGCAAATACTGAGCACTTGGGTTGAGCTCTCTGTGATGTCATTGGTGATTTGTTGTTAGGATTATTAGTCATATTTGAACCCAGATTAGTTTTTCCACCTTGTAAGCAGATCAATTATCTTAAAAAAAAAAAAAAATAAAAAAAAAACATTTCAGATGTTTTTTTTTTTTTTCATTCTTTAGCTGAGATCACATTATATGAGGCACACTTTTTATCCACTGAAGCTGAGAGGGATGCTTATTTATGCTTTTTAAAGTGGATCTCCAATTAAAATATATCTCTTAACCAATAGACTGAAACATACAAGAAAAAATGATCAGTATTTTTTTTTTTTTCATTGTAGGTGCCTTCTTCTAGTTAAAAACTCAATGTCGGAGAAAACAAAAAATTCCCCCTTGCAGTGGGGCTTTGCTGATATCAACTGGCATTGCCCATATTTGCTTCTTGCTGAAAGAAATTAGGCTTTGTCTGGCAGTTTCTGACCTAACCAGTGTTGCCAACCGTCAGTATTTTTTACTGGCAGCCAGTAAAAAACAGGCAATTTTCTCCTGCCAGTAAATGGCAGTAAAAGGAAAAAGTTGTCAGTAAAAAATATGGCTGTGATATTCGGCTCGGTCCAGAGCCAACTGAGACCACCTGAGTCCCTGCTACAGTGTGAATGGGCGGCTCTGGTGGAGGCAGTGCCCAAGCATGTCCTGTGATGTCATGGTGCAATGGAGCCAAGCAGAGTGGACTGAGCCTCGTGTGTAGATCTGCAGGACAGGAGCAGGGCAGGTCGGGAACGGGACTGTCAGTGCTGTTTAGACTGGAGTGGACTGAAGGGACCAAGAGTCAACTTCATGTGTGTGTGCATTCCTATTCTAATTTCTTGCCCTCCTGAGTCCTGTCCCTGAGCTACTTACTATATCTAAAGTAAAATAAGAAATATGTTTTTTGCCCTAATATCTACCTAAATCACATTTGCATATTGTACTTGTTTGTAGCCTAAATACTAAAATTTGCACTTAAAACTGTAATTTTGTAACTTTTGGAAACGTCAGTAAAAACTTGGCTGTGCCAGGAAATTTTATGTGTCGTGTCAGTAAATTTCAATCTGGTAGGTTGGCAACACTGGACCTAAAATGTATGTCAAGGCAAAGCTTATTTTTTTTTTTTTTTGATATGCAGACAGCAAAACATAACTGAACGCGGGTTAATACTTTCCCACTTCATTCTAAACAAAAAAAATAATAAAATAAAGCGCTGCAGGCAGAAATAAAAGACACAAATTGATATAAAAGACAGATATAAAAGACACAAATTGATATAAAAGACAGATATAAAAGACACAAACTAATGTAGCTCTGCCTTTAATACATCATTAAAGTGGGACTAAACTGTATCTGAGAACCACAAACTGAAAATACTATTTTTAATATTTAAAGAAAACTCACCCATACATTCATATCCCCATGTTTTGTTTTTTTTTTTTGAGAAATCACTTTGAAACCACTCCCTAGCATTTCTAGCTTCTGCCATCTTGAGTAAGGTTAGATGAATCATGTAGCATTTTTCTCCCTGAAATCCATCTGCTCTTAGCTCAGGCATGCAGGCAGGAGGATGTGCTTAGCTGACAAAGCCCTTTCTCCAGATGAAAGAAAAACAAAATGTCCATGAAATCTCCTGTGATGTATGACGTTTGGCCTAGGCAAGAAACCAGGAAGCAACGGAAAAAAAATATTACAAAAAAAAAAGTTGAAACGATGAAGTTTAATATACCTTCCTATATATTTTCAAATGCTAGCAGCATAAGGGTTAAATGGTTAATGTTGATAAGCTTAGTTCTGCTTTAAATGTATTTGTTCGGTGCAAGCAATGTTAGTACCTGAATTTGCAATGGTATTAGCCTCTTGCTGTCCTTGTACAGCAGAGCTGGAGTGGGAGAGACAGAAGCAGTGCAAGCAGCCAATCGGTTTATGTGCAAGGAGCATGCTACCAGAAGACGACAGTAGAGTGACAAATGATATCATCACTTTGCTGCTTCTCTTTGCTACCTGGTCCCAAGCTGGGGAGTGATGCAGTAAAAATGGGGGACAAATGTCTGTGCTCAAATCCATATATCTCAAATGGTTATACGCACAGTATTACTTTTGCAGTAGTACTACTGCATAGGGCAGGTCAGTGACCAGATCTGGTTTATAGCTCTCCTCCAACTGTTGGATTACTTTCAACACAGTTAGCCAGCTGGAACATGTATTGCAATATGTGGACCAAAAATCCCTGTTTTTTATGCAAAAGTCTCTTAGAAATATGTTTAACCACTTAAGGACCGGAAGGTTTTACCCTCTTCCTGACAAGGCCATTTTTTGTGATACGGCACTGCGTTACTTTAACTAACAATTGCACGGTCGTGCGACGCTGTACCCAAAAACTGCTACATGTTTTTGGTAAAAAAAAAAAATCCCAATAAGTGTATATTGATTGGTTTGGGCAAAAGCTATAGCATCTACAAACTGTGGAATATTTTTATAGAATTTTGTATTTATTTATTTTTTTTTAACTAATAATGGTGGCGATCAGCGAATTCGATTTTTTTTTTTTTTTTTAGCGGGACTGCGCAATCAGACACTAACTGACATTTTTTTGGGAACCAGTGACATTATTACAGTGATCAGTGCTAAAAATATACACTGTTACTGTACTAATGACACTGGCAGGGAAGGGGTTAACACCAGGGGTGATCAAGGGGTTAAGTGTGTTCCCTGGGAGTGTTTTCTAACCGTGTGGGGGATGGACTGACTGGGACAACACAGAGATCCGTGTTCCTGCTTAGCAGGAACACAAGATCTGTATGTCCTCCCCTGTCAGAGCAGTGATCTGCCTTGTTTACATAGGAAGATCCCCGTTCTGGTTCTGTGGGGGATGATCGCGGGTGGTCGGTGGACATCACGTCGAACTAGACCCGCTAATTGGCTCCCCCTCTGGCAAATTAGCGTGCGCGCATGCCCCCACACGTGTTAGTGTACAAAACGACATATAGGTATTCGATTTGCGCAGCCGTGCCACCTTGCCGCATTAAATCTGCGGCGGGCAGTCGGCAAGTGGTTAAAGGGTAACTCCACTTTCGTGGGGAATAAAAATAGCAAATAAAGAAGAAAATAATATAGTGTATATAATTGCTGCACAAGTCATATTATAATTGAATGTTATTAAAAATGACCTTTCCTTTTCAATCTGCAGCCACTGTAATTTTCTGTAAAGTGCAATGTAATACGGCTACCTGGAGGTGTTCTGTACACAGAATGTGTGCAGAACGCCCTCCAGAAACATCATTTCCTGCATGTGTGATTGGCTCACCGATTTCCCCAGAAGTCTGCACTAACATTCAAGTCAGATGTCAGGCATTCCCTGCAACAAAATTTCATTTTTGGTGAGATACTCCCAATAGGAACACGTCTAAAGGGATGCAGGCACAGGCGCTTTCCTCATTAGTGCCCTGAAGCTGCTGCAGCTGGTTGATAATTATGAAACCACTCCCATCAGGGATTTTTTCAGAATAACAAAAGGTAGGATTCTACATAGATCACCCAGGGGTGAATGTGTTTTTCTCAACAAAAGTGGAGTTACACTTTAAAGGGTTTATATTGGTGTGTAAAGGGTTGTTTCAGAATTTAAGGGATCCTGGATAACCTGGGTTCACAGGAAGTGGGTTGTATGATACTGGCCATCAGACTGAAGACATTTGGTGGCAGAAAAAAAGTAATGCAGTGGAAATCTCTGGATTGAATATGAATATTGCAGCAAAAGTGGATTTTGTCATTAAAAAAAATCTTTTAAGGGGCTTTTTATATTTATTGTGTTTTTGGCTGAAGTTCTGCTTCAGGTATTGTTGAGTTATTGAGCTCTGTTAAATACAGCAGGGACGTGTGGTGAGGTCAGTGGCTGGTGAGGCACTGGCTAGTATCAGAGCCAGATACACACAGGTTACATATTCACAAGTTACTTATTAATTTAACCAGCATTAGGACTTGTTTTAGCATATGTAAACAGCGTTCAAACCACACATGTGAGGTATCGCCAGGATAGTTAGAACGAGAGCAATAATTCTAGCACTAGACCTCCTCTGTAACTCTAAACATGTAACCTATAAAAAATTTTAAAGCGTCGCCTTTTGGGGTTTTTAAGTACTGAAGTTTGGAGCATTTTTATTGGACAGCATGGACTAAAGGTGCTTTACCATTGGTCCAAGGCTCCAAGCTGTCCATTGAGCTCAGTGCCTCTGACAAGAAGTCATCCACTCAGTCTGCTGCAAACAGCCTGTGCCAGCTTGTATTTAAACTGGCCGTGATGTATGTAGCTTCTGACAGGCTGTGCATTGAGCCCCGTATCTCCGGAACCATAAGTCCGAGGAGCCACAAATTTTGACCAGTGGTGGGTTAGGACTTTGGCTCACCCCCCATCCCACCCCCCAACTACTACCTATACATGGTTGGAATCTCGCCTGGTCCCTGCTGAACCAGCTGAGATTCGAAATGTCTATGGTTGGCAATGGTATCACAATGGTATCCAAACATGTAAATATGGGGTAAAAACATGAGCTGGAAATCATTATAATTGCAGATTTCCTAAAAAGATCTAAAACCTGAGCCGGATAAGTTGTTCATGTATGGCCTAAATCTATTTTTGCAGTCTGCAGAATGAGACCAAAACTCATCTCATCCTTGACGCAGTGTCAAAAACTCTCAGGCACTATACAGTGGATTTCCAGGGAGCAAGGATACTAAATGGCATGGAGGAAGGGTCATTTGGCTGGATCACTGTGAACTACCTTCTGGATACCTTCATACAGGTCAGTAGAGAAGTCTTTAACTCCTTCCATCTTTGCTTAGGCCTATGTGTGGCTGTCAAATTAAAGTGACACTGCTTCAATATAGGGCACTTTCACCCCCTTCATGCCCAGGCCAGTTTTCAGCTTTCAGCACTGTCACACTTTGAATGACAATTTCGCGGCCATGCAACCCTGTACCCAAATTACATTTTTGTATTTTTTTCCCAAAAAATATAGCTTTCTTTTAGTGGTATTTACTCACCACTGTTTTTTTTAATTTTTTGCCAAAAATTTTGAAAAACAACAAGTTTTTCTTAGTTTCTATCAGAAAATTTAGTAAATAAGTAATTGTTTTCCTTCACTGATGTGCGCTGATGAGGTGGCACTGATAGACTGCACTGATGGGCACTGATTACATAGTTACATAGTTGGAGAGGTTAAAAAAAGACACAAGTCCATCCAGTCCTACGTATGTTGTGGTCGTTAAGGTACCCATCTAATCGTTTTTTTTGAAATTATCGATGCTCCCCGCTGATACCACTGCTTGTGGAAGAGAATTCCAAATCCTTACCACTTTTACCATAAAGAACCCTCTACGCAGTTTAGGTTTAAACTGCTTCTCTTCTAATTTTAAAATTCCCTTTCACTGAAAAGTTTTATCCCTATTGTGGGGTCACCAGTACAGTATTTGTACATTGATATCATCTATCCCCTCTCAAACGTCTCCTCTCCAGAGAGAATAAGTTCAATGCTTGTAGTCTTTCCCCATAGCTGAGATCCTCCAGTCCATTAATTAGCTTTGTTGCCCTTCTTTGTACTCTCTCCAGTTCCAGCACATCCCTCCTGAGGACTGGTGCCCAGAACTGGACGACATACACCAGGTGTGGCCGGACCAGAGTCTTGTAGAGCTGGAGAATTATTATTTTATCTCTGGTGTGAATCCTCTTTTTAATGCATGCCAATATTCTGTTTACTTTGCTTGCAGCAGCTTGGCATTGCATGCCATTGCTGAGCCTATCATCTACTATGATCCCTAGGTCCTTTTCCATCCTAGATTACCCCAGAGGTTCTCCCCCTAGCGAGTAAATTGCATTCATATTTTTGGCACCCAAATGCATTACTTCACATTTTTTCAACATTAAACCTCATTTGCCATGTAGTAGCCTACCCCATTAATTTGTTTAGATCTTCTTTTAAGGTTTCCACATCCCATGGAGAAGTTATTGCCCTGCTTAGCTTAGTATCGTCTGCAAATACTGAGATTGAGTTGTTTATCCAATTCTCCAGATCGTTTATGAATAATTTAAAAAGGATTGGTCCCAGGACAGAACCCTGGGGGACCCCGCTTTCTACACCGGATCATTCCGAGTATTCCCCATTTATCACCACCCTTTGGACTTGCCCCTGTAGCCAGTTTTCAATCCATGTACTCACCCTATGGTCCATGTCGACAGTTCTTAGTTTGTACAGAAATCGTTTATGGGGAACTGTATAGAATGTCTTTGCAAAATCCAGATACACCACATCCACAGTCCTTCCTTTAGCTAGATGGCAGCTCACTTCTTCATAGAAGGTTAATAGATTGGTCTGGCAAGAACGATTCTTCATGAATCCATGCTGATTACTGCTAATGATACTGTTTTCATAACTGAAATCTTGTATATAGTCCCTTATCACCCCCTCCAAGAGCTTGCAGACTTTTGCTAACTGGCCTGTAGTTCCCAGGGATATATCTCTGTCCTTTTTTAAATATTGGTGCCAGATTGGCTTTTCTCCAATTAGCTGGTACCATTCCAGTCAGTAAACTGTTCACAAAAATTAGGAACAATGGTCTGGCTATCACTTGACTGAGTTCCTTAAGGACCCTTGGGTGCAAGCCATCTGGTCCCAGTGACTTATTTATGTTAAGTTTTTCAAGTCTATTTCTAATTCTGACCTCTGTTAGCCATGAGGGTGCTTCCTGTGACGTGTTAATGAAGATTAACATTACCGTCTTGGTTACTGTATCCCCCCGTTTCCCTTGTGATGACTGAGGAGAAGAACATATTCAAAACTTTCACCATCTCTCCGTCTTTTGTAATCAGATTCCCTTCAGCCAATATATCCTGGCCTCCCTTTCTTACTATTTATATATTTAAAGAATTTCTTGGGATTTTTTTACTCTCCTCGGCTATATGCTATTTGTGTTCTATCTTAGCCGGCCTGATTGCACCCTTACATTTCTTATTGCATTCTTTGTAAAGTTGGAATGCTGACAATGACCCTCAACTTAGTATTTTTTGAAGGCCCTTTCCTTTGCTTTTATATTCATTTTTACGTTGGAGTTGAGCCACCCAGGATTTTTATTAGCTCTTTTAAATTTATTTCCGATTGGAATGCACTGACTCTTTGTTCCTAGGATTTTATCATATTTAATATCTTCTAGCACAAAGTGCAGTTTAGGGAAGTTGGCTCTTTTGAAATGCAGTGTCTTTGTATTACCCTTGTGCTTCCTATTTCTGTGATTTATACTGAAACAAATTGACCTGTGGTCGCTGTGTCCTAAGTTGCCCCGTATTTCCATATCCGCGATCAGGTATGTATTGTTAGTAATTAGTAGGTCAAGTAACACATTGTTTCTTGTTGGTGCATTTACCATCTGAACCATGAAGTTGACACCATGAGGCAGCACTTATGGGTGCTGATGAGGCAGCACTGATGAGGAGGCACTAATATACCACACTTATAAGCACTGATAGGTGACACTGATGGGCACTGATAGGTGACACAGATAGACGGCACTTATGGGCAATGATAGGCGGCGCGGATGGGCGGCACTGATGAGCAGCACTGATGTGCACTGATGGGCGGCACTGATGACCAGCATTGATGAGCAGACACTGATGGGCACTGAAAGGCAGCACTGATTGGTGTCACTGATGGGCACTGATTGGTGTCACTGATGGGCACTGATTGGTGTCACTGATGGGCACAGATTGGTGTCACTGATGGGCACTGATTGGTGTCACTGATGGGCACTGATTGGTGTCACTGATGGGCACTTCTGGGGCTGCACTGACTATCAGGGCACTGATGATCAGTACCCTAATTATCTGTACAGTCCCCTCTGATCGGCTCTCCTCGCCTCACACTCTGTCACTGTGAGGCAAGGAGAGCTGATAAACAGCACTTCCGGTTTTACATGTAACTGGCTGTGACTGGATACAGCCGATCACATTGGTAAAGAGCGGCGTCATCGGCTCTTTACAGAGATCGGGGTCGAGCCACGTCCTAGGAACACAGCGTGACCACGATGGGCGTGCGAGAGCAGCGAGACTGGGGTGACGTCATATGACTTCGCCCCAGAATGAGAGGGGATTATGCCCACCATCATTATGCTATACGGCTGGCGGGAGGTGGTTAAACAACCTTTTTCTCCAAAAATAATCTAAATACAGCGAAGTAGAACGGTAGGCAAAACTTTTTTTTCAATTTGGATAGAGCAAGGGAGGGTTATAACCCCTGTCAGATTTTTTTTTTGCCATCTGTATCCCATTGAGGAGATTTCCCTTCACTTCCTGTTCCATAGCCAAACAGGAAGTGAGAGGAAATCCCTGTAAATCAAGGAAATCACCAAAACTAGTGTCTTCATTGGAAGATTTCCCTTCTATTACTTTTCTAGGGACATCCCAAAATTTGGGTAATTTCTTTTACTTTCAATGATAATGGTAAACAAGAAAAATAGATAGGGTGAATCTACTTAATGGGAGCACAGAAGGCAAGAAAAATTGACAAGTGTTCTAATCCCTCCCTTCTCTATCCAAAACTAAAAAAAAAGTTTTACCTTTTAATTATACTTTAACGATCCTGTATCTATCCCCCCCCCCATTCTGTTTGTTTGGAATGAGCAATGCACATTAGTGTTGTGGTCATGTGCACCGTATCCCATAGTCTATAGTCCATCCTCCATCTCATGAGTGAGCAAGAGAGGGTGGCTATGTTCTATATACAATGGGATCATGGAGAATGAATGTAGCCACCCTCTAACAGGAAGTCATTTTACATTAGAAAACCAGTACTTGCAAAGAGCTTGTGTAGAACTTGGCATCTGCTGGGTGAAAAAGATAATACAACATATTAATATGCAGTGTATCATATAATTCAATAGAAGTAAAACAAAAAAAATCAATACATAATAAAATATAAAAAAAACAAAAATTGTAAAGGGAAATGTTAGCAAATTTTCAATATATACATATTATGGGTTACTAATAAAAAGTTTGTTTAAAGTAATTTTCTTTGTCTTAACATATTTTAATGAAGGTATTTAAAAAATCTCTATTAATTAACCTTTTTTGTTTTTGTTACTCTTTACCTTTATTGCCCTTTGTTCCTTTGGATCCAGCATTCATACGTAAACAGCTGGACACATCCCCAGCAAGCCCAGCTGTTTGGAGCCATGGACCTTGGAGGAGCCTCTACCCAAATGACTTTTCAACCATCCGGTGACATTGAAGACAATAGCACGAAGATGTTCTTCAGACTCTATGGTTTTGATTACACTATTTACACACACAGCTACCTCTGCTATGGCCAGGACCAAGCAATGAAGAGACTCCTTGTGTACCTCATAGAGGTGAGAAATGCATATATGCCCAATATTCTAAAATCATAGGATGATTATATAATTTATACTTGAGCAACATTATGATGATCTGAGATTCCTCAATTGTCAGTGAAGCTTGAATTTACAGGAAAAGCCAAGAATTGCAGTTAACAGTATATAAACTGAAAAACAAAAATGTAATATATTACAGCTTACCTGCCTTTCAATGTGATGGCTGGATTTGTCTTAATTTTTCAGCCTTTTTTTTAATTTTCACTTGGTGATCTCGCTAGTAATTAACTTCCTGTTCTGGAATAACAATGCTCATTTGTTGTACTGTATCTATGGAGGAGCAGCGTTGTCAATTAGGCTGCTCTGTTAATTTGGACTACAAACGCCTCTCCTTGTCCTCATCTATATTGCATAAATGGGGAGGTGTTCTATAGAGTACCAAAGCTTCATAAGAAAACTGATATCATGGTTTGATATTTGTTTAATGCACAGGAGGTTGATGGGTCACTGCATTTCTGTCAGGATCAACTGGTATTTTTCTGTACTTGCTGATCATACTTAGCCAGAAAAAGAAAACAAATGTAGTAAACACATCTGAGGACTGGTAAACTGATATAGATTACATATTTGTTGTTGGATTTAGATTTATTTTGAATTTTAATTGGATTTACTGATTATTTTTATGCACAGTTTTCACTCATAGTAACACCTTGCATTTTTTTTGTTAATCACATGCTCATTTTGAGTTGCTGATTCTGTGAAAGGTTTGCATTAAGGCTGGGTTCACACTAAACATGGATGCGGCTCACAGCAGGGGTCCGGTGTGTATCTGTTCTGCGTTTCAGGGACGAAATGGGCCCAAATTTTTGCCTGAAATGGACCAGAAGACGCACAGGACCCCTGTGCAATGCGCTCCGCAGCCTCCCCGGAGATGTGTGAACCGGCTCCATAGAGAGCCGGTCACAATCTGTCATGCGAATTGGATGTGGAGAAATCCACATCCAATTCACACTAGTGTGAACCCAGCCTAAAAGTTGTATTTGTCCTCTATTGTCACATAGTTAATTGATCATGAGCTTGGAAAGGAGACACTATTGGCTGATAATATGATGGATTATGGTTTTATATCAGAAATATTTTAAGAAATTCCTTTGGAGAACCTGTGCCATGATCATGCAAGCCAAAGCCACAGGTTCACATTAATGTCCCACCCCTCGTCAGATGCACATACTCATTTTCCCTTCACTCCCCAACCAATTTATTCAACTGTTGGGAATAAAGAAAGACTCTCTGTAAGTAAATCTGAGGTTATACAAAACTGTGCTTCTTTTTTTCTCTCCCTACGCCATATAATAGTGAATTGCCACATGGTTGAGTGACATGTGCGATGGAACGTCCTACACTCCACTTGAGTGCTTCCGTCAGTATATCGCTTCCCAAGCTCTGGAACATGAGACCAGTGTATCTGGCTAAGTTACCCCAAGAACCAGGCAGCACCAGTTTTGGAGTACACCAGAAATAGAACTATTTATTAGAACAAGAATACAGTCTTATATAATCTTGAGGAGGAGGTTCCCCCCTCCTGATCATATTACCCTAACAATACAAACTGTAACCAGAAACATAAATTAACATGAGCTAATTAACTAATCATTTAACCAGCCTAGGTGACTCAGAGGTTTGACCTTTCAGGTCAGCCTTGCCGTCTCCTAGCTCAGAAGACACAATCCATATTATCATAAGTATAAACACAGGACACCTTCTCACAATAGCGGGAGCCCACCAGTGGATGACTATCCCTCTCCTACATTGTACAGAGGCAAATGTGTTCAGCTCTTTCAATTAACATGTATAGTTCAGAATCAAATAAACCAGGAATAGTCTTTGTATATTTCCTGGGAAATATTGTGGATAAATATTACTGTTCCATTTTCTTGGTCACCCTGTGCCCCTAATAGACACAGGGTGAGACTTAGACATAAGAGGGCATGCAGAGCTGAAACAAATGTTGACTAACAAACATAGTCAGTTGGCAAGAGGCTAGCATTCAGTCCCCTCCAAAAGCCTCTGTCCCGGGTGAGTCTATCACAACATGCTCTTCTATACCGAAAGTTACTAGGCATTTCTTTAACTCCCAGCGTCTAAATGAGACTCTGGAGGAATAAAGGGAAGGTGAATAAATGCTGATGGGTGGCGGCGGTGGCCTACCAAATGGGGCATGTACAACACCCTGTAACAGGTGCTGTCAGGTGGCCACAGCACTCCCAGCAAGTTGCCACCCAGTGCTTACCTGACAGTGGTAGTACTGAGTGAGGGGAAGCCTCCTTTCCTGCTCTGGTCATATGGCAGAGCTGAGGGAAGGACTTCCCTCACACTAAACTTTATCTCGTCCAGTGAATACATTTGGGGGGGGTGGGGGGTTGGTGTTGGCTTTGCACTGACGGGTCTGTGCTTTGGAGGGGTAACTATCCTGGAAGGACTGTATTGGGGAGGAGAGTCTGGGGGGGGGATGGGAGTGACTGTGCTGAGGAGTCTGTACTGGGGAGGTGGGTTTGAACTAGGTAGAGGTGTCTGTAACAGGATATGACTGTCTTGAAGGACTGTACTGGGGGGGGGTATCTGTACTAAAGGGTGTGGCAGGATCAATCTATACTGAGAAAGTGCTGGGAAAGTGGGTTGGGAGGAGAATTTAGGAATGTTAGGTGAGATCTTTACAGTGGGGGATATGGACTTTGGGAAGAGGGGTATAAAGACTGTGGCATGTGTGTGCTGTGTATAGGGGAAGCAGGCTCAGGTTTTGTTTAACCATGCCTTTTAAGCCCTTCCTACTGGTAACATAATTTGGCCACACCCACAAATCACCCTGTAGCGCACCACTTCATTACTTGGAAATATTTTAGGTGGGCGGGTGTAATTGTGTCCAAAATTATCACCCATGGGTGTTCGATATCTCAGGTACACTACTGAATGTCAGACATAAAACTAAAGAAACCTGTTGCTTTGCCCTGCTTGAATGTAGAATGTTTGCTTTAAAAAGCTGTTTTTACAAGGTAGGGTGATGGTGTCAACCTTTAAATCTAAAATAAAAGCTGAAATGGTGGATTTTTTTTGTATTCTTCAGAAGACAAGCAGCGGGAATGTCAAGCATCCTTGCTACCCAAAAGGATACAATGCCACCGTCACCCTTTCCTCCGTCTACAATAGTCCCTGTGTGTCAGCATCTCCAGGTCACATAGGAGACAACGTTACCGTGGAGGGTACAGGAGATCCTTCTGTGTGTCAGATGGCCATAAAGAACATTTTCAACTTTTCTGGATGTTTATATAAATCATGTTCTTTTAATGGCACCTACCAACCAGCTGTACATGGAAAATTCTATGTAAGTAACATTTTTTTTTTCTTTGTATATATGCTTTTTAAGCTAAGAAATATTTCAATTTGGTTTTATTGATATATATTCTTTTTAGAACAAGTATAAGCTAAAGGAAAATATACAGTTGTAGTGCCCTCCTCTATAGGCTGCTAGGCTGAATTTAGTTTTTGTCTTTAATATTTTTGTCTGGTCAGGGTTTCATAGCCGTGTAGCGCTACCCCCTCAGCAACTGCTGAGTATTCTGGGTAGCCTGTTTACTACTGAGCCCTGAGCAGGATGTTGCTCCTGCTGACACCACCATAATACCTTGGCCAGGTGACTCCCTGGCTGTCACACAAAGGATGAACACATACACACTGATAAGATAAATGTTTAACTTGTATTAATGGCAAAACGAGCAAAAGAAAACAATTGGCTGAGTCTTTCAAATGACAAAACACCAACAGGCGAAGGCATTATAACACAATACAGAACCACTTTAAGCCACTATCCCATCCTGCAGGACTAAAGATTTAACCCTTTCATGACTAAGTTAAAATCTGTATTTTTTGATAGAAAATTACTTAGAACCCCCAAACATTATATATATATATATATATATATATATATATATATATATATATATATATATATATTTTTAGCATAGAATCTAGAGAATAAAATGGAGATTGTTACAATATTTTATATCACACGGTATTTGCGCAGCGGTGTTTTTGGACATTTTTGGAAAAGGGACACTTTCATGAATTTTAAAAAATCCAAACAGTAAAGTTACCCCAATTTTTTCATATAATGTGAAAGATGATGTTACGCCGAGTAAATAAATACCAAACATGTCACGCTTTATAATTGCACGCACTCGTGGAATAGCGACAAACTATGGTACCTAAGAATTTCCATAGGCCACGCTTTAAATTTTTTTTACTGTTACCAGGTTAGAGTTACAGAGGATATCTGGTGCTAGAATTATTGCTCTCACTCTGACGATCGCGGCGATACCTCACATGTGTGATTTGATCACCGTTTACATATGCGGGCGCAACTTCCGTATGCGTTTTCTTTGCTGCTCGAGCTCGCAGGGACAGGGGCGCTTTAAAAAAAAATTTTCTTATTTATTTTATTTATTTTGATATTTATAAATTGTGTTCAAAAAAATTTTTTTTTTTTATGACTTTTATTGCTGTCACAAGGAATGTAAACATCCCTTGTGACAGTAATAGGTGGTGACAGGTACTCTTTATGAAGGGATTGGGGGTCTAAAAGACCCCCGATCCCTCCTTTGCACTTCAAAGTATTCAGATCGCCGAAAACGGCGTTTCTTAATACTGTATATTTTTTTAAAACCGGCGCCATTGGTAGCCGAGTAAATGGGAAGTGACGTCATGACGTTGCTTCCGCGTTTAAAATTAGAAGGCTGGAACAAAGCCGCCCACGGCTTCGTTCCAGCCCGCCCCCAGCCGCCGGAGACAGCCGATTGGTTACCGGGCCTCCCGATCGAACAGGAGGCCCGGTAAGAGCGGCGGGAGGCGGCGGGAGGGGGGGAGGTCCCCTCCGTCTCCTCTGATATAACAGCCGAGCGGTTGTTATACTCGGATAGCCGATCGCCCGCTCTAAACAACAGTACTGGGATGATGCCTGCAGCTGCGGGCATCATCCCGGTATAACCCCGGAAAGCCCAGTACGCACATCTGCGTACGCTCGGCGGGAAGGGGTTAAATGTGAGCAACCAAACCGAGAAATGTTCCCCAAGTGAGCGAATTAGAAGAGAAAGAACAAACTCTGGCCTAGCTTACTTGCGGGTTCTCGGTGAAAAGAGTCAGGCTGGGAATATGGACTCAAGGGACAAAAATATTGTAATACAATATGGATACAGTATATGGTTATACAAGAAAGTTATCTTGTAAAATCTGTGGAATTTTCATGAAGGCTTTGGTCATCAAAAAGCTTATGAGCGTCATATCAAGTATGCAAACAGTGCAGAGCCAGGGCAATACATATGCAGGGGACTTGCCTGTCCTCCTATGAAAGAGCCTGGAAATAAAACTTGCAGGCTTCATTCATTCTGCACATATGTCAGTTCCAGCAAATGCACAGTTTTATAAAAGAAAAAAATGAAAAATGTTGTTCTATTTAACCCCTTTCTAACTCTCAAATCCTCCTCCCTTTCTTCTCTGTTATTCCTGCACCCCAAGCCAATCGCAATTCATCTCAGCTTTGGAGTTGGGGAAACACTAATGCCGCGTACACACGGTCGGACTTTTCGTCTACAAAAGTCCAACGGACGCTGACGGACTAAAGCTGGCTGGTAATCCGATCGTGTGTGGGTTTCTCCGGACTTTCAACGGACTTTTTTAGCCTCAAATCCGACGGACTTTAGATTTGAAGCATGCTTCAAATCTTTACGTCGTAACTACGACGGACCCCGAAGTCCGCTCGTCTGTATGCTAGTCCGACGGACAAAAAAACGACGCATGCTCATAAGCAAAAACTAAACGGAAGCACTCGGTCTAGTAAAACTAGTGTTCGTATTGTAGGTAGCACATTCATCACGCTGCAAAATCTGTGATCGTTGAATGCAGCGCATTTTATTTCTTCTTTACGAATGCTCTAAAGAACGAAGGTGTTTTGCTGTTCATAATCAGAGTTCTCCCAAACTGATTTCTGGATTCTTTTTCTCTTTGATCTCATGAATGATATAGTATGCATTTTAAAAACAAGGTTTCCATACTAATAATACTTTTTCCCCTTTTTTTTTTTTTTTTTTTTTTAGGTTTGTAAAGTTACCACAAAGAACCCATTATTCTTTTTTTTTTTAATAGTGATTATTTTTTAGTTTTTAGATAAAGTTAACCCAAAGCACCGTTTTTGGTTATGTAAATTTTTTGATTTTCAAGACTTACCACTTGAACATTATTAACATTAGTAATGTATTTTTGGTGTGTTTTTTCAAAACTCAATGAGATTGTTGTCCCTTGTTAATTTAACATTGTGTGTAAAATCAATGATTTCAAAGAAAACACATAAAGTCTTTTGCTAAACTCAAAAAAGATCCATTTATTCATGATCAAAATAAAATAAAGAGGAAGTCAACGCTGGAAAAAGTCGGTGTACAAGAAAATTGGGATCTTGCGGAGTCCATATAAGAGGGAGCACAATCTGGTCCAAGAATCCCAGAGATCAACAGCACCAGCAGATGATCTAGATGTCCCCAGACTGTGGTCCTACAACAGCCTGCGTCTTCTGTCAGACCAGACTGAACCCAGGTCATCATTTTCTTCTCTTCCCTGCAGCCTTTCCTCCACGCTGCCCTGCAGCCTTCCCTGTAGCCATCTTTTGAGGCTGTGGCTCTGGTGTTTCAGTTGTGGCAGGAGGAGGAGGAGGAGGAGGAGGAGGAGGAGGAGGGGGGGCTGCCTCATGTAGTTGGGTGTTTTGTGTTAGCGTGCCCTGCAGCCCCTTATGGATTGTTTCCCCAAATAGGCGCTCACAAATGAGGCGCTGCTCCCAATCCATCTGAAGAAGCCTGCTGGCTAAGTAGCAGCCATATGATTCTTCCGCTTCGGGGGGGCTCGTTAAAAAACGGGTGGCCTCTTGCATGAGGCGCAGGGATGCGTCCTGTGTGACCATCCCCTTCCTGGCCCTTTTTTTGGGAAGGTGGAGGGGAGGCACTTGGGATTCGGTCAGGCTCCTACTGGGCCCAGCCACCTCACTTGGCCCAGCCACCTCACTTGGCCCAGCCACCTCACTGGGAGCAGCCACCTCACTGGGAGCAGCCACCTCCTGCCTGACACTGGGCCCAGCCTCCTCCAGGATGATGGTGAATCCGGCCTCCTCCAGGCTGTCCATGGGCCTGGTCTCCTCCTGCCTGCCACTTTCCCCACATTCCTCCTGGATGAACTCATCCTGTGTATAAAAAAAGGACAATAGTTTGAGTATATTTTTTTGGGTTCATCAATGACACACAGTTTGCTTCTCATGAATAGCAAATTCAATGTGAATACTTCTCTTTAATAAAAGAGTCTAATCAGACACCATAATTATTTCAAGCAGGTGCCAAACATATTTAGCCACTACTGTCAATTGATATGTATACACAATTTTGAGTGACAAATTATTTTAGACAATTATAACATCCAGTTAACATCATTAATATTAGTACAGTAAATATTTGTTAAAATAATTTACCTGACTCCAGATGGTCATATCTGGTTCATCCAGGATGGAAGACCCAGCTTGCTCCTCATCAGCCTCTGCTGGGGTGGAGGGAAGGGTGGAGGGAAGGGTTGAAAGTGATGGCCTGGCTTCATTCTGGTCATCCAGAAAACGGAGTTGATTGTAGTACCACAGCCTGGGTACATAAACATCATCTGCTGATGCTCCTGATCTCCTTGATTCCTGGATCTTCTTATGCTCCCTCTTATACATGTTCCTCAAGACCCCAATTTTCTTGAGCAATGTCTCCATTGTTTGTTCCCGGGATGGTCACCTGGACAAAGGCCAGAAGTCTCTCCAGCGTTGACTTCCTCACATGCTTAGCATAATACTGAGGGTGTTTCACCTCCCACAAATTCCTCATCTCTCGATATTTGGAAATAAAAGATGTAAGGAACTCTGGATCCTTAAATAGGGGATTCATTATATCTTGAAAAGATGAAGTCACAAGACAAAAAACACTTTTATTATAGGTTTCTGCTAACCCCTCATCATCTTCTCCCTATGTAGGCCTCATCAATCTATCAAGCCATATAGGCCGCTTGCTACAAAGTCATGACCATAAAAACCAAAAAAATATATATCTAAAATTACCTTCGTTTTGTAACGTCCTGGTCCACTATCACCTACCACAGAACGTACGTACGACACGTGCGCAAGGCCCCTCTTTATACACTACGCATGTGTGAAACTCCGCCTGCGTCGCCCGCCCCTGACGTTCGAAATTAACTCATGTTCTCCGCCCCCTAATTCGACGCACAGAACGTACGTACGACACGTGCGCAAGGCCCCTCTTTATACACTACGCATGTGTGAAACTCCGCCTGCGTCGCCCGCCCCTGACGTTCGATTTTAACTCATGTTCTCCGCCCATTTTTTGTTACGGCGCGTAGTGGAGTTAAAGAATGGCGGAGACACCTGAAATGTTGACGACCTCAGGTAGTGGAGACAGCCCGGAGGCTGGAACGTCAACGAAATCTATGAGGCCTAGATTTAAGGCCTCTAATATGAGTTTTAAAGAGATGGTGGAGATGGTGGCCATTCTTCACAAAGACGACTATGATGGCAATTATGGGCCGTACGCACGGCCAAATTTGCGCAAGGCCAAAATAATGGCGAAGGTCGTGGAGACTTTGAAGGCATCTTTTGGGGTCTAGCGCTCCAAAGATCAATTGAGAAAAAGATGGTCTGACCTGAAACTCAGGGAGCCGGATCAATACCGACGTATCCGGAAAGTTCTTAAAAAAAGTAAGTACTTGTCGTGTTTTTCTCTTGTGTTTATTACCTTGTATACTGCTCCATGTGCTTTTCCTTCCTATACGATTTTTGTTCATCGTTTTAAACGATCTTTTAATAAACCTCGTTACATATCTATAGATAGATCGATATATAGAGATATATATATATAGAGAGAGAGAGAGAGAGAGAGAGAGAGAGAGAGAGATATATATATATAGAGAGAGAGATATATATATATATATATATATATATATATATATATATATATATAGAGAGAGAGAGAGAGATAGAGATATATATATATAGATATAGAGATATAGAGATATAGAGAGAGAGAGAGAGGGAGAGAGAGAGAAATATAGAGATAGGTAGATAGATAGATATAGAAATGTAAAACATTCTTTTTGAATATTTGAAGTTATCTTAATTTTTTTGCTTTACATTTAGTTAGATATTTAGAGATTTTGTTCCAGATATAGAGAGAGATCAAAAGATTATTAACTATATTTTGAGATATTGATATCTATCTATCCGATATGTCTTTATAATTTTAAATATTGAGGTAAAATAGGAACTCTACACAAACCACTTCATTACAAATGTTGGAAAATTACTATGTACTAAAATATCTGTGTGCTAATTAGATTAATAATTTTTTGTTTCACATAGGGGAAAAATCACTCAGCCAACACCAAGAAGACAGTCCACCCCAAGCAAAACATGATTGGGAAATCAGCCCAAGTCCCATTGAGGATGTGGAGGAAGGAGAGGTGGGCGACATGGGCACCCCAGCAGGTGAGTGTCTGAGACAACAGCTTTATTATGGTAAGGTAAACTATGTATGTGTGCATATTTCTAAAGACATTTTTTGGTTTCATTCCACTTTAGGTACAACAACAAGAAGTGACTATTTCACTTCTGAAAGTGCCCAACGGCTAATTGGTCAAATAATGGCCTGGAATAAAGACATGGATGAAATGCGGAATCGGCTGGATCGTATGCAGCAGGAAATGAAGGACATGATTGATGTTTTGGGTCGAATCTAAATCCCCTTTTTTAAACCCCAAAACATCAATCATGTCCTTCATTTCCTGTTTTGCTGACCCCATTCTGGGCCTTCTCTTTTTTTTTTTGGCAGAACATAAATGGCTGTTTAACCTAATGTAAAAAAGGAGGGCTGTTTCTCGTAAATACCTCAAAAATCCACAATAAAATAAAACTTGATTTTCTAAAAAACACAAAAAAAAAAAATTAAAAGTGATTTTAAAAAACCAAAAAAATCAAAAAATTGATTTGAAAAACCAAAAAAATCAAAAAATTGATTTGAAAAACCAAAAAAAACTAAAAAACTTGATTTTAAAAAAACAAAAAAAAAATAAAAAACTTGATTTTAAAAAACCAAAAAAAAAAAAAAACTTTATTAAAAAAAAAACAAAAAAAAAACTTGATTTTAAAAAACCAAAAAAAATAACAAACTTGATTTTCAAAAACCAAAAAAAAATAACAAACTTGATTTTCAAAAACCAAAAAAAAAAAAAAAAAACTTGATTTTAAAAAACCAAAAAAAAATAACAAACTTGATTTTCAAAAACCAAAAAAAAATAAAAAACTTGATTTTAAAAAACCAAAAAAAAAAAAAAAAACTTTATTAAAAAAAAAAAAAAAAAAAACTTGATTTTAAAAAACCAAAAAAAAATAACAAAACTTGATTTTAAAAAAACCAAAAAAAAAAAAAAAAACTTTATTTAAAAAAAAAAAGAAAAAAAAACTAACTTGATTAAAAAAAAAAAAAACATTAAAAAAAAAATTGCTTTTAAAAAAAATAAAAAAAAAAACTTGATTTTCCAAAAACAAAAAATAAGCCTGTTTGCGAAAATCAAAAAGCCAAAAATATTTTTTTGTGGATTAGGTAGAAATATTTAAATATAATTATATTTTGCTACATTATTAAGATATCATTATATTTTTGTCTATGAACATTTTATACTAAATGCAGAACTGAATGCATAACAACCATTAATAAAAACATCTCCTTATAGGAATTAAATAAATGTGTGGTTTGTTATTTCAAGGCTCAGTATCATTTTGGTTATAATTGTAAAAAAGTGGTTTACAGTGGCAATGTAGCTTATTTAGACATTTAAAATTAAAATACAGTTGGCACTACAACTGCTCGACCATAACCTAGGAGACAGCCCAAAAGAAAGGCAAGCAATAAATATAATGCAAGATTTCATCAATATTTTTTTTATTGTCAAAAATTATATATCCTGGCCCATTGCAATGGCCCCCCTACCCATAAAATAATTAACATATTGCTGTCTAACTTGACGGGCACTTTGGGGGGCCAAGCCAGTACGGACAGTATCCAGGCCTGTAAGGTTGGCTTCTATTTGTCCGGCCTCAGGCCCAACTGTGCCTATATAATTGGGAGAATGCTTATTTAAAAAGTTGTGCAGAATGCAGCACGATAAAATGATAAAATTAAGTTTGTATTCCGCCAAATTAATGGCTGTTTGAAACAGGCGGAACCGGCTGGCCAGAATTCCAAACGCATTCTCAACCACTCTTCTAGCTCTGGCCAGCCGGTAATTAAAAACCCTCCTCTCCGGGGTGAGGGTTCTTTGGGGGAATGGCCTCATGAGGTGCTTGCTGAGAGCGAAGGCTTCATCGGCAATGAAGACAAAGGGGAGTCCTTCCACGTTATCCTCATCAGGTGGCAATCCCAGGCCACCACTCTGGAGACGCTGGCAGAACTCCGTCTGGGCAAATACTCCTCCATCCGACATCCGGCCATTCTTCCCCACGTCCACATATACAAAATCATAGTGTGCCGACACCACCGCCATTAAAACAATACTGTGGAACCCCTTATAATTAAAATAATATGACCCCGAATGGGGTGGTGGCACAATGTGGACATGTTTCCCATCTATAGCCCCTCCACAATTGGGAAAGTCCCAACGGCTGTCAAAATGGGATGCCACAGTCTGCCATTCCTGTGGCGTTGAAGGAAACTGGGGAATCAAACAAGAAAACCAAAATCAATTAATTTGTAAGCTAACATTGCAAGAAAATTAGACAATTAAAAACATTATTCCCCAGCATCAGTATAACATTCAATAATTTAATTCTTCTGGAATAACTAATATGGAAAGGCACACTTATCAGATTGCTCACCCCCTCTGATGGAACATTGATTACATTTTAGGGGGTTGTGAAATCCCCAAAAAAAATTACTTTTAGGACACGCAGGAATTTAGGGACTAAAAAGGCTACAAGACTGCAGTTGTCGCACTCTGCAGGTGCAGTTGCTAACCAGCTTACAGTAAATGAGGTAATGTAAAAAGGCATTCATGTTGCAAGGAGTACACAATCACATGCAAGGGCAATTAATGAAAACACTTTGAGGCTTGCATATGATTTGATGATGGAAATCAGCAGAGCTTCTGCTCATTTACTAAAGCACTGGAACAAATGCACTTGTAGAGTGCACATGCATTTTGCAAACTGCAACATATATTTGCTTTAGACAAATCAACACCACAGAACATTCAAGCAAATTTTAACGAGGGTGGGGGTGGGGGGGTTGTGAAATCTAGATAATTGCTCATTAGCAGCACACTATTTGGAGTGAGTTTAGGTGGGGGTGGGTGGGGGGGTTGGGAAATCTAGATAATTGCTAATTATAAGCACACTAAATACACTCAAACAAAATACATTCAAAATGAGTAGACTAGGTGGATATGTTCCCATCACTTCATGCTGGGAAGGTTATTGAAGGAAAATATACATGCATGACAAAAAATAACAGGAAAAAAATCCAGCATGTGTGAGGATAAAAAAGGGGACATTCACACTATATTGCAATGATGGTAAGTAGTGTTTGAAGCAAGAAATACATTATATTATCAAAGATTACATAAAAGAACATGTGACGCTAATAAAAGAAAAATATCTTACCTTAATATAGTCCTTCTGCAGGACCTGTATGATGGCAGAACAGGTCTCTGGGATAATGATCCCCAGAGCCTGGGGGGAGATGCCTGTCGAGAACTTAAGGTCCTGCAGGCTTCTCCCTGTGGCCAAATACCGCAAGGTAGCGACCAGCCTCTGCTCCGGAGTGATGGCTTGCCTCATGCAGGTATCCTGCCTGCTGATATAGGGGGTCAGCAAAGCCAACAAACGGTCAAAAACGGGGTCCGTCATCCGGAGAAAGTTCCTGAAATCCTCAGGATTATTCTCACGGATCTCACGGAGCAAAGGCATGTGACAGAACTGGTCACGCTGAAGCAACCAATTCTTGGTCCATGAACTCCTCCTCGCCCTGTTCATGGACTGGTCTTGGGCTGAAGAATAAACTACAGCACCAAGCACATACAATGCACGAGCTCTACGACGAGTACGTACAGGTAACATGGCTTCAAAACGGTCGGCTGGTCAGAACGCACTAAACAGAACGCACTGAAGAACAGCAAGGCCTGTGAAGAACGACCTGAAAATCAGGAACGAGCGGCCAATAAAACAAAGATTTCTCAATGCCAACTGACCAAACGCACTGAAAAGCAGATACAAACCTCACAAGCACAGACTGAACAACAGTTAAAACGAACTGAAAAATACGAGTCTCACAAGCGCGAATCGTCTCTCACCAAACTTCTACTAACACGAGATAAACACGAGATTAGCAGAAGGAGCCCAAAGGGTGTCGTACGGGCTATTGAACTTCCGTTTTATAGTCTCGTCGGACTTGGTGTACGTCACCGCGTACTAGGCTGTCGTACTTTTGTGTGGTCGTGTGTAGGCAAGTCCGTTCGTAAGAAAGTCTGCCGCAAGTCCGCCGAAGGTACGTCGGAAGTATGTCGGACAGGCTGTCGGACTTTTGTAGACGAAAAGTCCGACCGTGTGTACGCGGCATTAGGGTTCCAGAGGAGCTTATTCCAGCACTGTTCTTGTGTGCAAAGGTTTATACATAAACTTTGTCATTGGTAATGGGAACTGTAGAAGACTTCTAGAGGACAAAAAAGTAGACCGCCTGCCTTGTGTAATGACACATTTCAACTTGTACTACTGTGAGTTTTTAAAAGCACAATTGTGTTAATTTTTTTATCTCAAAGGCAGGAAGAATACATCTGAAACCTGCATTTGCTCATCAGCAAAAGGCCAAAGCCTGTCGATGTAGGCGAAAACATGCACTAACACTAGAAAATGAAAATTTTTTGTTTAAGGCTACTTTCACACTGGGGCGTTGGGGGCGTCGGCGGGAAAGCACTGCTATTTGTAGCGGCGCTTTACCGTCGTTTTTGCGGCCCTTTTTTGGCCGCTAGCGAGGTGCTTTTAATCCCCGCTAACGGCTGAAAAAGGGTTAAAAGTGCCACCAAAGCGCCGCTGCAGCAGCACTTTGCTGGCACGTCGGCGGCGCTACCCATTGATTTCAATGGGCAGGGGCGCTTTAGGAGAGGGGTATACCCCGCTCCTACAGCGCCTCCAAGATGCTCCTTGCAGGACATTTTTTAGCGTCCTGCCAGCGCACCCCTCCAATGTGAAAGCCCTCGGGCTTTCACACTATACTTTTTCTGTAATTTGTTTTCTACTATTTTTGTATTATTACTAGGAAAGTCTAACCACACCCTGTTGTTTTCTTTAGGCTTTTTCTGCCTTCTATTACACCTTCAATTTCTTGAATCTGACCTATGGGCAGCCCTTGAGTATCGCCAACAGTTCTGTCTGGAATTATTGCACCCGCGAGTGGAAAGAGGTACAGTAAAATTTGATTGAATAGCACATTAGTTCAGAGGCAGAACTGGATTTCCATCACTGGAGCCCATAGGCCTAAGACCAATGAAGTGCAAAGAATGCCCCTCCACTAGGATCACCTGTTTTATTGAAAACATTATAGTTTACGACTCCTAACCTGGCCTAGAATATTCATACAATGTTAAAAAAAAAGGTCTATATGATAAAGCTGTATTTATACAAATTATTTTAGTAGGGGGGGGAGATACCTTTCATATAAACCCCTTTCATATAAACCCCACTGTAAAGGCTAATTGGCCCAATACAATTAACCCTTTAGGTCCTAACCATGTGCTACTGTTGTCTCCAGCTCAGTGCTAGTTTCCCTGGTGAGAACAAGAAGCGACTGTTGGAGTACTGTACCTCAGCAATGTACATACTGACTCTGCTAGTGGACGGGTACCATTTTACCAGCGAGTCGTGGAATAACATACGTTTTTCAAACCAGGTGCGTATACGTGTACCTACAGATATGCAATTTTATGATTGATTCTATGAATCCTATCTACTGTGTAGTGTGATAAGCTATTATCAGTCACTGGTTGTTTCATCCCCTAGTTTTTTTGGCAGAACAAGGTCAGCTTAGGGGATCTATATATAGATACTACACTATGCATGTAAATGAAATGTAAGCATAATCCTATTTCTGTTTGTTGGTGATATTATTGCCATTGGCCTTGAAGTTGTTGTAAAGACTAAGGCCCCTTTCACACTGGGGCGGTGGGGGCGTCGGCGGTACAACAGCGCTATTTTTAGCGCTGCTGTACCGCCGTTCTTGCAGCGGTATTCGGCCGCTAGCGGTGCGGTTTTACCCCCCGCTGGCGGCCGAAAAAGGGTTAAAATCCCTCGTACAGCGCGGCTATAGCCGCGGTATTGCCGCGGTATAGCCGCGCTGTCCCATTGATTTCAATGGGCAGGAGCGGGGAAGGAGCGGTGAATACACCGCTCCTTCCCCGCTCCAAAAAAGCGGTTTGCAGGACTTTTTTCACCGCCCTGCCTTCGCACCGCTTCAGTGTGAAAGCCCTCGGGCTTTCACACTGAACAAACAGCGGAGGCTGTTTAGGGGCGGTTTTCAGGCGGTATTTTTAGCGCAATACCGCCTGAAAACCGCTCCAGTGTGAAAGGGGTCTAAGGCTTAATGTACAGGGGACATTTTTACAACCTCTCCTGAACGATTTAACTTGACAGATAGTGACCCACGTTTAAACCATCTGTTTTGCCGCATTTACATGCCGCGTTTAGCAGCGTTTTGCCACGTTTGCGTTTAGAAGCACTTGAAAAAAAAAAATTTTTTTTCAAAATAGCCAAAAATGAAAAACGCCTTTAACCACTTGAGCCCCGGACCATTATGCTGCCTAAGGACCAGAGGTCTTTTTCCAATTTGGCACTGCGTCGCTTTAACTTTTAATTGCGCGGTCATGCAATGCTGTACCCAAATGAAATTTGCGTCCTTTTCTTCCCACAAATAGAGCTTTCTTTTGATGGCATTTGATCACCTCTGCCGTTTTTATTTTTTGCGCTATAAACGGAAAAAGACCGAAAATTTTGAAAAAAAATGATATTTTCTACTTTTTGTTATAAAAAAAATCCAATAAACTCAATTTTAGTCATACATTTAGGCCAAAATTTATTCGGCCACATGTCTTTGGTAAAAAAAATGTCAATAAGCATATATTTATTGGTTTGCGCAAAAGTTATAGCGTCTACAAACTAGGGTACATTTTCTGGAATTTACACAGCTTTTAGTTTATGACTGCCTATGTCATTTCTTGAGGTGCTAAAATAGCAGAGCAGTACAAAACCCCCCCAAATGACCCCATTTTGGAAAGTAGACACCCCAAGGAAATTGCTGAGAGGCATGTTGAACCCATTGAATATTTATTTTTTTTGTCCCAAGTGATTGAATAATGACAAAAAAAAAAAAAATATTTACAAAAAGTTGTCACTAAATGATATATTGCTCACACAGGCCATGGGCCTATGTGGAATTGCACCCCAAAATACATTCAGCTGCTTCTCCTGAGTATGGGGATACCACATGTGTGGGACTTTTTGGGAGCCTAGCCACGTACGGGGCCCCGAAAACCAATCACCGCCTTCAGGATTTCTAAGGGCGTAATGTTGTGATTTCACTCCTCACTACCTATCACAGTTTTGAAGGCCATAAAATGCCAAGATGGCACAAACCCCCCCCAAATGACCCCATTTTGGAAAGTAGACACCCCAAACTATTTGCTGAGAGGCATGTTGAGTCCATGGAATATTTTATATTTTGACACAAGTTGCGGGAAAGTAACACTTTTTTTTTTTTTTTTTTTTGCACAAAGTTGTCACTAAATGATATATTGCTCAAACATGCCATGGGCATATGTGGAATTACACCCCAAAATACATTCTGCTGCTTCTCCTGAGTATGGGGATACCACATGTTTAGGACTTTTTGGGAGCCTAGCCGCGTACGGGGCCCCGAAAATCAAGCACCGCCTTCAGGATTTCTAAGGGCATAAATTTTTGATTTCACTCCTCACTTCCTATCACAGTTTTGAAGGCCATAAAATGCCAAGATGGCACAAAACCCCCCCAAATGACCCCATTTTGGAAAGTAGACACCCCAAGCTATTTGCTGAGAGGCATGTTGAGTCCATGGAATATTTTATTTTTTGACACAAGTTGCGGGAAAGTGACAATTTTTTTTTTTTTTTTGCACAAAGTTGTCACTAAATGATATATTTCTCACACAGGCCATGGGCATATGTGGAATTGCACCCCAAAATACATTTAGCTGCTTCTCCTGAGTATGGGGATACCACATGTGTGGGACTTTTTGGGAGCCTAGCCGCATACGGGGCCCCGAAAACCAAGCACTGCCTTCAGGATTTCTAAGGGCGTAAATTTTTGATTTCACTCCTCACTGCCTATCACAGTTTTGAAGGCCATAAAAAGCCCAGATGGCACAAAACCCCCCCAAATTACCCCATTTTGGAAAGTAGACACCCCAAGCTATTTGCTGAGAGGCATGTTGAGTCCATGGAATATTTTATATTTTGACACAAGTTGCGGGAAAGTGACAATTTTTTTTTTTTTTTTTTTTTTTTTTGCACAAAGTTGTCACTAAATGATATATTGCTCAAACATGCCATGGGCATATGTGGAATTACACCCCAAAATATATTCTGCTGCTTCTCCTGAGTACGGGGATACCACATGTGTGGGACTTTTTGGGAGCCTAGCCGCATACGGGGCCCCGAAAACCAAGCACCGGCTTCAGGATTTCTAAGGGCGTTAAGTTGTGATTCCACTCCTCACTACCTATCACAGTTTTGAAGGCCATAAAATGCCAAGATGGCACAAACCCCCCCCAAATGACCCCATTTTGGAAAGTAGACACCCCAAGCTATTTGCTGAGAGGCATGGTGAGTATTTTGCAGCTCTCATTTGTTTTTGAAAATGAAGAAAGACAAGAAAAATGTATTTTTTTTTTCTTTTTTCAATTTTCGAAAGTTTGTGACAAAAAGTGAGGTCTGCAAAATACTCACTATACCTCTCAGCAAATAGCTTGGGGTGTCTATTTTCCAAAATGGGGTCATTTGGGGGGGGGTTGTGCCATCTGGGCATTCCATGGCCTCCGAAACTGTGCTAGGCAGTGAAGAGTGAAATCAAAAATTTACGCCCTTAGAAAGCCTGAAGGCGGGGCTTGGTTTTCGGGGTCCCGTGCGCGGCTAGGCTCCCAAAAAGTCCCACACATGTGGTATCCCCGTACTCAGGAGAAGCAACAGAATGTATTTTGGGGTGTAATTTCACATATTCCCATGGCATGTTTGAGCAATATATCATTTAGTGACATCTTTGTGCAAAAAAAAAAGGATTTGTCTCTTTCCCGCAACTTGTGTCACAATATAAAATATTCCATGGACTCGACATGCCTCTCAGCAAATAGCTTGGGGTGTCTACTTTCCAAAATGGGGTCATTTGGGGGGGGTTTGAACTGTCCTGGCATTTTATGCACAACATTTAGAAGCTTATGTCACACATCACTCTCTCTTCTAACCACTTGAAGACAAAGCCCTTTCTGACACTTTTTGATTACATGAAAAAATAATTTTTTTTTGCAAGAAAATTACTTTGAACCCCCAAACATTATATATTTTTTTAAAGCAAATGCCCTACAGATTAAAATGGTGGGTGTTTCATATTTTTTTTTCACACAGTATTTGCGCAGCGATTTTTCAAACGCATTTTTGGGGAAAAAACACACTTTTTTAAATTTTAATGCACTAAAATACACTATATTGCCCAAATGTTTGATGAAATAAAAAAGATGATCTTAGGCCGAGTACATGGATACCAAACATGACATGCTTTAAAATTGCGCACAAACGCGCAGCGGCGACAAAATAAATACATTTTTAAAAGCCTTTACAGGTTACCACTTTAGATTTACAGAGGAGGTCTACTGCTAAAATTACTGCCCTCGTTCTGTCCTTCACGGTGATACCTCACATGCATGGTGCAATTGCTGTTTACATTTGACGCCAGACCGACGCTTGCGTTCGCCTTTGCGCGAGAGCAGGGGGGGACAGGGGTGCTTTTTTTTTTTTTTTTTTTTTTTTTTTCTTTATTATTTTTTTGCTTTTTTATCTTATTTTTAAACTGTTCCTTTCATTTTTATTTTTTTTTTTATTAATTTTATTGTTATCTCAGGGAATGTAAATATCCCCTATGATAGCAATAGGTAGTGACAGGTACTCTTTTTTTAAAAAATTGGGCTCTATTAGACCCTAGATCTTTCCTCTGCCCTCAAAGCATCTGACCACACCAAGATCGGTGTGATAAAATGCTTTCCCAATTTCCCAATGGCGCTGTTTACATTCGGCGAAATCTAAGTCATGAAATGCTCGTAGCTTCCGGTTTCTTAGGCCATAGAGATGTTTGGAGCCATTCTGGTCTCTGATCAGCTCTATGGTCAGCTGGCTGAATCACCGGCTGCATTTTCAGGTTCCCTGTTGGGACAGGAAAGCCAGAGAAAAACATGGAAGACGGTGGGGGAGGGGGGTCATTCCCTCCCACTGCTTGCAAAAGCAGTCTAGAGGCTAATTAGCCGCTAGGATTGCTTTTACATGAAAGCCGACCGCTGGCTGAAAAGAATGATACCAAGATGATACCTAAACCTGCAGGCATCATTCTGGTATAACCACTCAAAGTCCAGCAACATACCAGTACGTTGCTGGTCCTTGTTAGGCATATATTGTAAACTTTTTTTTCATGCAGCCTGAGGGCTGAACGAAAAAAAGATATTGATCGGTGGGTATGCCCACCATTAGAATACCTCCCTTCATCCACCCACTTCTAATGATGGGCATACATGCACCATTTATATATGCCGAAGCATGGGGGCATCCTCCCGCAAAAGGCAGGAGCAAATTGCTCCTCCACCCACTGCTGCCCCCACGCTTCGGCATATATGCTGAAGTATGTAACTGTGGTGGTGAAATCACCTCCGACAGCGCTGGAGTCACGGCTTTATATATCGTGGGAGCAAACGCTGTTGCTGTCAAGATAAATAAATCCGCGCTGCAACTGAATGGCGTACCTGCTAAGCAAATGATGGTTAACAATAAAACAAAGTAACATTACAGTATAACAGTAAGACTTACCATACCTGCAAAGCAAATACAAAAAAAAACATAGTAAAAAATAAAACATTTAACGCAACCTGTGCCTAAAATATATATATGCCGAAGCATGGGGGCATCCTCCCGCAAAAGGCAGGAGCAAATTGCTCCTCCACCCACTGCTGCCCCCACGCTTCGGCATATATGCTGAAGTATGTAACTGTGGTGGTGAAATCACCTCCGACAGCGCTGGAGTCACGGCTTTAGATATCGTGGGAGCAAACGCTGTTGCTGTCAAGATAAATAAATCCGCGCTGCAACTGAATGGCGTACCTGAAAACAATAAAATGGTTACCAACAAAACACAGTAAACGGTAAAGTATAAAAAATCTGAAAAGGAAACATGGTAAAACATAATAACAATAAAACATTGCAGAATAGAATAGAGTAAAAAAGAGAAGAACAATAGAGAGAGAATAGAGAGAGAGAGAACAATAAAACAACAACTATTTTTGGTTTTTTTATTTTATATTTTTTTTTTGTGTTTTTATTTTTTTTTATTTTTTTTTATTTTTTTTTTTTACACTTTTTTTTTTAGTAACTTTTAACTTTTGTAACTCGTTCCAGGTTTGGGTCTCTCAAAATGCAATGGCATCTTGGGAGACCCTGTGTTAGTGTGCCTAGTCTGTGCAGTGCTGAACCCTACGCTAATACTCAACTAATGTATGGTAGCGTTCAAAGCATTCACCCATGCAAAGACCAGGATTGCCAGGACAGGAGGGACAATGACACCGGGTGTCACGCCTAAATCCGCGCTTGCTGCAGACACGACATCTTTTTTGGGGGGCTCGTTGGGTAGGGGTACTCGGGATGGCATAAAGAAAATGCCGCTCATGCAGCCGGCTTACTGCATTTGGTTGGGGAAGGTGAGGTAGAGCACCGTCTGGAAACAGAAGGGCTCTGACGATCTCTTCCTGGAATTTAAGGAAGGATCCAGTCTGTCCTGAAGCTCTGTATAGCACATGAGCATTCAGCAAAGCCAATTGAAATAAGTATACAGACACTTTTTTGTACCAGCGTCTGGCCTTACGGGCAACTAGGTACGGCGCCAACAGCTGGTCGTTGAGGTCCACCCCTCCCATATTAAGGTTGTATTCGTGGACACAGAGGGGTTTCTCCACAACACCAGTCGCCGTAGGAATTTGGGTCGTCGTGTCTGCATGAAGGGAGGTGAGAACGAAAACATTCTTCTTATCCCTCCACTTCATAGCGAGCAAATTATTATACTTCAAGCAGGCTCTCTCCCCCAGCCTAAGACGGGAATCTACAAGCCGCTGGGGAAAGCCCCGGCGGTTAGGTCGCACGGTGCCACATGCTCCAATCTGCTGATCAAACAAGTGACTAAAAAGTGGCACGCTCGTATAATAATTGTCCACGTACAAGTGGTACCCCTTTCCGAATAAGGGTGACACCAAGTCCCACACTATCTTGCCAGCGCTTCCTATGTAGTCAGGGCAGTTTGTCGGCTCTACGTGACTATCTTTTCCCTCGTAAACCATAAATCTACATGTATAGCCTGTGGCCCTGTCACAGAGCTTATACATCTTGACCCCGTATCTGGCACGCTTGCTGGGAAGGTACTGTTTGAATGACAAGCGGCCAGAAAACTTAATCAGGGACTCATCAACGCAGACAACTTGATGGGGGGTAAACAAGTCTGCAAAACATTGGTTGAAGTGGTTTACGAGGGGCCGAATTTTGTAGAGCCGATCGTATGCAGGGTCTCCACGAGGACGACAGAGTTCATTGTCGTTGAAGTGCATGAACCGCAAAATCTGCTCGTATCGTGCCCTGGCCATGGAAGCAGAGAACAAGGGTGAATGGTAAATTGGGTCAGTGGACCAATATGACCGCAACTTACTCTTTTTATTCAACCCCATGAGGAGGGAAAGGCCCAGAAAGGTCTTAAATTCGGAGACCGTAATTGGTCTCCAATCTCTGGCAAGGGAGGACTGGGGATTAGTGGCGATGTGTTGACCAGCGTATAAATTGCTTTGGTCCACAATAGATCTATAGAGATCTTCGGTGAAAAACAGCGAATAAAAATCCAGTGGCGTAAAGTCAACTGTTTCCACCTGAATTCCGGGTTGGCCAGTGAAAGGGGGAAGTACGGGTGCTGCAGAAGTGGTGGGTTCCCAATTCGGATTGGCCAATGCAGCAGGAAGGGCACTATGGGCACGACGGGCCTGTCTTTGTCTTCTTGGTGGCAGCGGGACACTACTAGTGCTAGCCACCTCGCCAGCTTGAACTGCACTTATGGGACTCGCCACGTCACCACGTGATACTGCAGTGCTGGATGTACGACCAGGGTGTACTAGGCCGCTGGTGCTTGCCAGTTCACCAGAAGGAGTAGCGGCGCTAGTACTGCTCTGCTCCATACGAGAGCCCTGCGGTTCTTGCACTTCAAGGACAGAAGAAGATTGGGGTCTGGTACGCCTGACCTTAGCAGGGACCACAACTCTGTCGTCAGAGCTATCTGTCATGGAGCCGCTGTCCTCTACAGGTTCGTATTCTGAGCCTGAACTTGACAGATGAGTGACTTCCTCTTCACTATCTGTCATACTCAGAAACGTGTAGGCCTCTTCACTAGTGTACCTTCTATTTGCCATTTTGGGCTCTAAATTTAGGGGTACACTAGTGAGACTCACAGGCAAAAAAGCTCCTGACTGTCAGCGACTGATTCAAAACGCTACCAAAAAACTGTTAGCGATCGCAGGGATCAGGCCTGACTCTGCGAACGCTGCAGTTATGTGTGCTTAGTGTTTTGTAAGTGACAGTTATCGATCGATACTGCACTTGGGTGGGCTGGGCAGGGCTGGGCCGAGGAGCAAAATGCAGGTGCTAGCAGGTATCTGGGCTGATCCCGCTAACACTGCGTTTCAGGGAACCCTAAACTGCTGGGGAGTATAGATCTGATCGGATCAGATATCGATCCGCTCAGATACTATAGCACTAAGGGAGGTGTATGCTGCGTGCGTGGGTTTTAGCGGTACTGGCGCTAACCTGACGCTGCCTGGGGCGACGCAGACCTTATCTGATCCTAAAAACTTAACTTCTATCACCGCCGGGCAATTAGGGGGTTAAACCTTTATAGGGTAATAAACGGCGGGTGCCCTAAAACTATAATAAACTGTAATAAACTGTAATAAACTACAAAAAACAAACTAGCTAACCAGCGTCACCCGTAACACTTATACGGTGATCGCTGGTGAAAGGGTTAACTAGGGGGCAATCAGGGGGTTAAAACCTTTAGCAGGTAGTATATGGGGGTCCCTGTCGCTATAAAACACTGACAGCGAACCTATATACTTACCTCCCTAACTAGCGTCACCTGTGTCACTAATACAGCGATCAGAAAAACGATCGCTTAGCGACACTGGTGACGGGGGGTAATCAAGGGGTTAACTTTTATTAGGGGGGGTTAGGGGGGTACCCTGGACCTAAGGGGGGGTACCCTAGACCTAAAGGGGGCTAACCTAACTGCCCTAAAACTTTTAACTGACACAAACTGACACCAATGCAAAAAAAAAAAAAATGCTATTGGTGTCAGAGTGACAGGGGGTACAGGGGGGTGATCAGGGGGTGATCAGGGGGTGATGGGGGGTGACAAGTGTGCCTGGCATGTTCTACTGGATGTGTAGTGTTGTGCAGACTTACTCGATGTCTTCTCTCCTCGGCGCCGGATCAAAAAGACCGACTCGAGGAGGGATGACATCACTTCCTTTCCCTCTGTTTACATTACAGAGGGAAAGGAAGCATTCTCATTTGCCGGGAGCGATCGGGAGGGGGTGGCCAACAATGGATGGCCTCCCCCTGACCTCTCATCGCCCGGGAACAAATGGCGACTGCCTCAGGCACCGGGGGGGGGACCGATCGGACCCTCCACCCGCGGAAGGCAAATCACGTACATGTACGTGATTTTGCCTGTCCGTGCCACCTTGCCGACGTACATCGGCGTGAGGCGGTCGTCAAGTGGTTAAACAAAACACGAGTTACCGCATTTAGCCACGTTTAGCTGCGTTTAGAAGCGTTTGGCGCTTGAAATGCCTCTAAACTCAGCGTCTGAACTCATTTTTTTGCTTTCCAAAAAAGACTTCTAAACTCAACTGCCTAGAAACGACTATAAACGACCCTGTGTATATGTACTGATAAGATAACATAGAGGAGAGTTCAGGAGCAGTTGAAAAAAATGCCCAACTGCTCCTAAAGATCCGTTTAGCAGCAGCAGTGTACATGAGACCTAAAGGTTTGTTTGTTGTTGTTTTTTTCTGTTAACCTTAATGCAATCTCTGCATTAGGCCCCTTTCACACTGGGGCGGTTTGCAGGCGTTATTGCGCTAAAAATACCGCCTGCAAACCGCCCCAAAACAGCCTCCACTGTTTGTTCAGTGTGAAAGCCTGAGGGCTTTCACACTGAAGCCGCGCTATACGAGTGGTTTTAACCCTTTTTCGGCTGCCAGCGGGGGGTTAAAACCGCACCGCTAGCGGCCGAATACCGCGGTAAAACAGCGCTAAGAATAGCGCTGTTTTACCACCGACGCCCCCTACTGCCTCAGTGTGAAAGGGGCCTTAAGGTAAAAAATCTTTTACATGCAGCTTCCCCCCCCCAAATACTTACTTAAGCCTGATCTCAAACCAGCGCTGTGCCTGGGAGCAGTGTCTCTCTCCACTCTCCCAACCTCACTGGACTCTATGAGAGCAGCGGAAGCCATGGGTTCCTGCTATTGTCAATCAAATCCAGTGATAAGGAAGCGTGGAGGGGCTGATCTGCACTATGTGTGTCAGTAGATGCACACAGTGCGGCTCAGAATCGAAGCCTGCATGAGTGACACTCAGAAGGTAGGAGGAGCCAGGAATGCCAGTGGGGGACCTCCAGAAGAGGAGGATCAGGACTGTTCTGTGCAAAATCATTGCACAGAGCAAGTAAGTAGAGCATATTTATTAAAATAATAAGAGGGAAAAAAAAAAAACCTTAACAATCCCTTTGAGTTTACCTTATCTGGGAGATAGTTCCTTCATGACCCCTAGTGGCAATTATAGTACATTTCAGGGACAACACTGTTACATATTTGCCTATGGTTGATTACACATGTCCCTCAAACTTGAAGTAAAAAAAAAAATGCATTTAATTGAAAAGAAGGCAAAAACTCGTTTAAAGTTGTGTCCAATTTGCTGCAACAGAGAAAACATTATTTCCTGATCTCCTAAGGCAACTCGACAACGCCCTCGATCAACATCCTGCAATGTTTTCCCAACAGATGTTATGAGCAATTTATATTTGTGCATTTAGAAACATGCTCAGCCCTTTTTATAAAACAGTCTACCTAATCTGCTAGGTCCAATTCCTGCACAAAATTATTCCACAATTTCCCAGCTATACCAGTAAAGGGCCCTTTCCATATGCAAAGGTCCTAAACTTTTTATTCCTCCCCTCTAAGGCTCGATTCACACCTATGCATGTTGCTTTTGGGCGTTTTTGGAGGTTTTTTTTTCATGCTTGCCACGTTTTTGAGCAGCGTTTTTGCCGCGTTTTTGCCGCGATTTGCGTTTTGCGTTTTTTTTTTTTTTTTTTTTACAGTTTTTTTTTACAGTCTAAAAAAAAATTTTAAAAAAATTTAAAAAAAAAAAACGGCAAAAACGCATCAAAAACGCTGCAAAAACGGTGCACTTGCGTTTTTGATGCTTGTCCATTGAATTCTATTACATGCAAAACGCTGCATTTTGCATGAAAAAAAGTCCCTGACCCTTTCCAAAAATGCAGAGAAACAAAAAGGCATTGATGTGAACATGTTCCATAGGAACCCATGTTAAAAAATTCCCGTGCATTTCTGCAAAATGCAAAATGCATCAAAAAACGCGCTAGTGTGAATGGAGCCTAAGAGCAGCACCCTTCTCTACTGAACATCTTTCCATATGCAAAGGTCTAAACTTTTTATTCCTCCCCTCTCAGAGCACCCTTATCTACTGAACATCTTTCCATATGCAAAGGTCGAAACTTTTTTTCCTCCTGTGTCTATTTAACAATTTTCCACTTAGTTCTCTATAAAAATATTTTAAGTATTTATAAAAAGGTGATACTTGATGTGATTGTAGCCGTATTAGTGCAATTGTGACAGAGAAAATTGAGTACTGTCCGACGTGATACTTTTTTTTATTTGCACTAACATAAAATTTTTCAGGACAAGCTTTCGGGGTATGTCCTCTTCTTCAAGGTTCAGGACAAGCTTTCTGCTTGGACCTTGAAGAAGGGGACATACCCCGAAAGCTTGTCCTGAAAAATTGTGTGTTAGTGCAAATAAAAAAAGTATCAAAAAAAGGTGATCAAATGCCCTCTTTCATTGCCTCTTCCCAGCATTCTAATAAGTTCTCAGAATAAAAGTTACCATTTATGGTTTTTCTTCACAATCAGACTTTGTTACTCCACCCCAACAACCATCAACTAATCCAAGGTTGGGGGTCATTAATTAAGATGTGTGCGTTGTGGAACAAAGTGTCAAAACATGTGTCACTGCGTGCTCCCCAAAACATGGCAACTTACATTGTGGTGTGCTGTATTGCTAAAAGGGTTATGTGCATTTTCTTGGCTGCTGCGGTGTGTTGACAGCCTATTCATCAACGAATGGGCTGCAGAAACACAATGCATGGTAATTTGTGCTTTAAAACCTGTATGTTAACACAGCAAAACTGAACAGTGTAATGTTAAGCTAAGAGAATGATGGACTGTTTTCCAATTCAGACAAAAACAGATCAGGGAACCATTATGTATACCGTATATACACGAGTATAAGCCGAGTTTTTCAGCACATTTTTTTGTGCTGAAAATGCCCCCCTCGGCTTATACTCGAGTCTCCTTCCTCAGTGTGTCCATCTGCAGCCTTATGATCTCCCGGCTGTCCTGTCAAGGTTTCTGCCTGCAGGGTGGTAATGAAGGGTAATGGTCTGGGGGAGGAAGGAAGGAATTAATTATCTACGATCTCCCGGCGCTATGATATGTAGTCTAGTCAGCGGCCGTGCAGTGTACCAAAGCCCCACCTCCTCCTCCTCGTCCATGATAGGCTGAACACTGACTCCCTGCTGGTCAGTGTTCCGTCACGGACAAGGACGAGGAGGAGGGGGGGCTTTGGTACACTGCATGGCCGCCGACTAGACTACAGCTGTTCACTTTCGGCTATTTTCGGCGGCTCCGTTGTGGTTCGTACCGTGCAAGCGCTGCACCTGGGGGGGCATTATCTGCCGGGGGACCTTTTTCGGCAGGACAGGACAGAACACCGGGAGATCGTAGAGAATTAATTCCTTCCTTCCTCCCCCAGACCATTACCCTTCATTACCACACTGCAGGCAGAAACCTTGACAGGACAGCCAGGAGATTGTAAGGCTGCAGATGGACACAGGCCAGCCGGGAGATCAGGTACATGCGGCAGGGAGCTTTGGGCACAGTGACAGGTCAGCCGGGAGATCGTAAGGCTGCAGATGGATACAGGTGCACTGGGAGATCAGGTACTTGAGGCATGCATATGGGCACAGTGAGGCTGAGGCATGCAGATGGGCACAGTGAGGCTGCAAATGGGCATTGTTGACCTTCTTTTCCACTTACAGTAGCTGCTGCATTTCTCTCCCTCGGCTTATACTCTAGTCAATAAGTTTTTCCAGTTTATTTGGCAAAAGTAGGTGCCTCGGCTTATATTCGGATCAACTTATACTCAAGTATATACGATATATCAGCTGCTTCTGACATCTGAAGACATCCTGAACTTTTAGAACCGATCAATAATTTTCCCAGCACTGGGGTTGTCCCCATAGGACATAATTGTTCACAGCCCACTGGTATGAACACACATTTTTATGCTATAATTCTTCTACTTGTGTATAGGTAACTTTACAGTAAGTGTTCTGTTGCAATATGTATTTGACCTGAAACACCCCAGGTTATGCAAACACGTCTTAATTTGATGTTGTCCACAGGTCAACAATGCTGACGTCGGATGGACTCTGGGTTACATGCTGAACATGACAAATAAGATCCCATCAGAAGGCCCCAGTTTTCTGAAGGCTCACATTAACAACCTCTGGGTGGCTGCCATTTTCTTCATTGTGCTGAGCGTGGCAGCGGGACTGGTGGCTGCTCCGCTACATTGTTACTTCCGGAATGCTTGCTCAGGCCAAGAGGGGTGGAAATGAGGCCACAGTGCAGCCATGATGACGCACAGGATAACCACAACAAAAAAACTGGAAATTATTAATTTATAGTGCCTACCCTAATTGTCCCACTGGTAACTTATTTTTCTTTGTGTATTTTGATCTGTTCCATTAAGACTTTTTACTTTAAAACTCACTGGAGAAATTTCATGGGGCTGGACTGTGATCTAATGCTTATGATGAAAGGTGATCTAAGGCAATCTCCCAGCAGGGGGTACTCGGTGCTTATCTATTTGGGCACCTAATGCCTCACCCACCTTATTTACACACAATAAAAAGAGTAACTCCACTTTTGTTCAGAAAAAACATTCCCTTCTGGGTGATATACTATATGTACTGTACTTTGCAAGGATTTTATTAACAAACGTTTTTTGAAAATTCCTACCTTCTGTTGTTTTAAAGAGATAGCTGTTTGTGTCGGTGTACAGAGTGAATCTGTATGGGAGTGGTTTTATAATCATCAATTAGCTGCTGCCCCTGCAGAGCTCGAATGAGGAAATTGGCAAGGGCTGCATCTCTTTGGACGTGATTTTCCATTGATCTCGCCCAAAAATGACATTTTTTGTTGCAGGAGAGGCCAAACATTCCACTTGTATCTTAGTGCAGACTTCTGGGAAAACCAGTAAACCATTCACACAAGCAGGAAAATACATTTCTAGGGAAGTTCTGTAGACCATCTGTGTACAGAATGCCTCCAGGTGACCATACTGCATTGCATTTTACAGAAAATGACCGGGCTGCAGATTTAAAAGTAAAGGTAATTTTTAATAACATTCAATTACAATATGACTTGAGTCACAATTGTACATGATATATATATCATGTACAGCCCTCTGTGACCGTCACAAATGGCTTTAAAAAGTCTTCAGTCAACAAACTCTGTTCCCCAAAACAAAAAATACCTCATCTTAGATTTCCGGTTCTTCTAGTAGATGTGGATGACGTCACCTTGCCTCCCGGCATAATTGGGTGCTCAATCTTGTCTGAATGCACTCCAGCTCAGCTCTGCCAGGAAGCATGGTGACATCACCCACACTTCGGAAACATTTAGAGCCAGGGCTGAGGCAAGTGTTTTTATACGGAGAACCGTTTCTTGGTCAATAGCTTTTTAAAGCCATTTGTGTTGATGTGGCAGGGGTCTGGCAAAAAGCAGACCTTCTGTTTTCCATGGCCAAAACCTTTTGTTTTCAATAGAATGGAGAAGAATTTGAGCTTTTTTGTTTCCCTGTCTGTGAGGTTATGGGAAATTTCTTCAATGGGAACAGAGTAGGGAAAAACTTTTTATTGTGTCTGTGCCTCCCTGTCCTGCTGACTGCACACTTATTTCTTGTGCGGGCATCACAGGACAAGAAGTGAAGGAAAATCTCCCCAGTGGGGTCAACAGGCGGGAGGAAGGACAGTTAAAGTCCAAGCTCAGCCTTTCACAGTTGTACTGTGGTTGCATTAGGACCTGGATGACAGTGAAAACCGGAGTAGGTTTGAATTCTGATCTCTTCCATTAAAAATATGGACTGGGGATTTAATATTAGAATTTTTTTGTGTGCTATTTTTTATATTTAAGCATGACTCTTCACCACTTGCTACTATCCAAATATGGCACACAAGCTGTGAAAATTTGGGGAGCCTCTGTACCAGTCAAACTCTATGTGAATGCATTTTGATCTGTAATCATGAATACATTCATCAGGAAAACACAGTGCAATGCTTTGACCGGTTTGAAGAAAAAGTGTCAGCAGGGCTGATTGAAAGTATACTGCAGAATGTACTCTGTAGGTTCAGAGCTAAATAAACTGACTACTCAATGTGTGTGAACCTGTTTTATTGTTACTAGGGGTATTGTAGGGAATAAAGGCTTTACAACAAATCTTTTACACCAAAGTGATTCGATTTAGGGTGATGGGGTTCTCCATGTGGACATACAGTTGTGTTAAAAATATTTTCATACACGCAAATGCATTGGGAACACTGCGCAGTCTATTCCAAATCAAAAGTTGAAGAAAAATGTTTCAAATTTGTTGTTACTTTACAGAAAGTGAAGGAATATTAGGCTTTACCAAAAAAAATAGCAGTGTCTGCATTTTTCTTTACAAACTCAAACTTTTACTGTATTAACTGAAAAATGCTTGAAGATTTAGCTTTCCTGTGAATCACTGAACTAATATTTAGTTGTATAACTGCTGTTTCTGAGAACTGCTTCACATCTGTGTTGCATGGAGTCAACCAACTTCTGGCACCTGTGAACGGGTATTCCAGCCCAGGACAATTGCACTACATTCCACAATTCCTCCGCATTTCTTGGTTTTACCTCAGAAACTGCATTTTCTGAAGTCACCCCACAAGTTTTCTATTGAATTAAGTAAAGTCCAGGGATTGGGCTGGCCACTCCATAATGTTAATCTTGTTGGTCTGAACCAAGATGCTGCTCACTTACTGGTGTGTTTGGGGTCGTTGTCTTGTTGAAACGCCCATTTTAATGGCATTTCTTCTGTGGCATAAGGCAACATGACCTCTTTTGACGTCTCAGTATTTTGATGTATTCAAACTGATCCATGATCCCTGGTATGCGATAAATAGGCCCAATACCATAGTATGAGAAACATCTCCATATCTTGATGCTTGCGTCACCATGCTTCACAGTGTACTGTTGCTTGAATTCAGTGTTTGGAGGTTGTCTGACAAACTGTCTGCAGCCCCTAGACCCAAAAAGAACAATCTTGCTTTCATTAGTCCACAAAATGTTGCACCATTTCTCTATAGGCCAGCCAATCTATTCTTTGTAAACTCTGCAGCACATGTTGTTTTTTTTAACAATGGGACTTTACAGGGGCCTCTTGCCAATCGTTTGGCTTTACATAGGTGTCTTCTAGTTGTTACAGTACTTGCAGGTAACTTTAGAGCTTCTTTCATCACCCTGGAGCCAGGGCTGGACTGGGACAAAAATGTGGCCCTGGACTTCATCCAGACCGGCCCAGAGCACAACACATCAGGGTACGGTACATCAGGGCACAGCACATCAGGCCACATCAGGGTACAGGGCACAAGGCACATCAGGGCACAGGGCACAAGGCACATCAGAGTACAGAACACCAGTGCACAGCACATCAGGGTACAGCACACCAGTGCACAGCACATCAGGGTACAGCACACCAGGCCACATCAGGGTACAGGGCACAGCACATCAGGGTACAGGGCACAGCACATCAGCGTATAGGGCACATCAGGGCACAACACATCAGGGTACAGAGCCCAGCACATCAGCATATAGGGCACATCAGGGCACAACACATCAGGGTACAGAGCCCAGCACATCAGGGTACAGCACATCAGGACACAGGACATCAGGGTACAGGGCACAGGTCACAGTACATCAGGGCACAGCACATCAGGGTACAGAGCCCAGCACATCAGCATATAGGGCACATCAGGGCACAGAGCCCAGCACATCAGCGTACAGGGCACAGTACATCAGGGTACAGCACATCAGGACACAGCACATCAGGGCACAGCACATCAGGGTACAGAGCCCAGCACATCAGTGTACAGGGCACAGCACATCAGGACACAGCACATCAGGGCACATGACATTGAGGCACAGGACATCAGGGCAGAGCACATCGGGGGAAACATCAGGGCACGGGGCACTGGGCCACAAGGCACATCAGGTCATGGGGCACATCAGGGCATAGGAGATCGGGGCACAGCACATCAGGGCACATAGCACATCAGGGCACGGGGTACATCAGGGCACATTATAGCACATCAGGGCACATGGCACATTATGGGGCACATCAGGGCACATTATGGCACATCAGGGCACATGGCACATTATACGGCACATTATGGGGCACATCGGGGCACATAGCACATCAGGGCATACAGCACATCAGGACACGGAGCACGTCAGGACACATAGCACATCAAGGCACATAGCACATCAGGGCACGGGGCACATCAGGGCACATTATAGGGCACATCAGGGCATGGGGCACATCAGGGCACATTATGGCACATGGCACATTATGGGGCACATCAGGGCACATTATGGGGCACATAGCACATCAGGGCATGGGCCACGTCAGGGCACATAGCACATCAGGGCACAGGACATCAGGCCACAAGTCACATCAGGTCACGGGGCACATCAGGGCATAGGACATCGGGGCACATAACACATCAGGGCACATTATGGCACATCAGGGCACATGGCACATTATGGGGCACATCAGGGCACATAGCACATCAGGGCACATTATGGCACATCAGGGCACATGGCACATTATGGGGCACATCAGGGCACATAGCACATCAGAGTACATTATGGCACATCAGGGCACATTATGGGGCACATGGCACATCAGGGCACATTATGGAGCACATCAGGGCACATAGCACATCAGGGTACATTATGGCACATCAGGGCACATAGCACATCAGGGCACGGGGCACGTCAGGGCACGTGGCACATCAGGGCACATTATGGCACATCAGGGCACATTATGGCAAATCAGGGCACATGGCACATTATGGGGCACATTATGGGGCACATCTGGGCGCATAGCACATCAGGGCATGGGGCACGTCAGGGCACATAGCACATCAGGGCACATTATGGCACATGGCACATTATGGGGCACATCGGGGCACATAGCACATGGCACATCAGAGCACGGGGCACATCAGGCAACATGGCACATTAGGGCACATAGCACATCAGGACAGGGGGCACATGATGGGGCACATTATAGGGCACATCAGGGGGCACATCATCAGGGCACATTATAGGGCACATCATCAGGGCACATGATGGGGGAAAACAGGATCTTACTAGCCAGTATGCAGAGTAGCGCAGGAAGCGTGTGTAGTAAGTTCTCTCTCTCATGTCATGCAGCGCTGCTCGCTCCCCGGTGGCCCCTCCTCTCTTCTCGTCTATCCCAGATGATCTTACAAGCCAATGGGGATAGACGAGAAGAGAGGAGGGGCCGCCGGGGAGCGAGCAGCGCTGCATGACATGAGAGAGAGAACTTACTACACACGCTTCCTGCGCTACTCTGCATACTGGTTAATCTCGATCTACCCGTCAGACGACAGCTGTCGGCGGTTGACGGGTAGATCACCACACACCTCAGATGCGGCTGAAACTGGCCACACTGAGCCATCGGCCCACCGGGAATCTACCGGTAGTCCCGATGGCCAGTCCATCCCTGCCTGGAGCTGATCATTGGCTGAGTTTTTACCATTTTGGCTATTCTCCGATCCATTCAAATGGTAGTTTTCCAGTTTCTTTCATGTCTTTCTGGTTTTGGTTGCCATTTTAAAGCATTTGAGATAATTTTAGCTGAGCAGCCTATGAGTTTCGGTACTTCTTTATATATTTTCCCCTCTCTAATTAACTTTTTAATCAAAGCATGCTGTTCTTCTGAACAATATCTGGAACGACTCAGATTTTCAGCGAGAAATGCACTATACCCAGCATGTACATTTGCTGCCTTCGTCCTAAAGGCCTGGTTCACACCTATGCATTTTTTAGTGCGTTTTCAGAAACACACTACAGTCCATTTAACATGTTTTCCTATGGATGTAGTTCACATCTGTGCATTTTATGGAAAGGGCCAGGAACTTTTTTCTGGTTTTTGGTTCCATAGACTTCAATGAATAAAAAACATTTATTGAAAGATGCAAAATGCACCTGCAACCTGCATACGTGTAAATCAGGCCTAAATAAGGGCCGCCTGTTTTTTCACAGACTGAATGACCTCACTAATTGAACTGCACACTGCTATTATTTTGAAGACGCCCCTTTCCATTAATGATTCAATTACACAGAATCAGCAGGATGCATGTCATGACTATTGGGTCTGTTGGTTTTCCATTAATCTACTACACCTACTAGTAAATTATTTGTCACATAGAACTATAATTTATACCAAAACAGTGATTGGTCTGGTTAGTGATGTTGGACTGATATTATTTTGAACACAACTGTAAACGTTGGGGTATATCCTGACAATTGTGTGAACTGAAAGCCACTAGGAAGTGTGGTAAAAAGCCTAAAGCATTAGAAGTCTGATTGAATGTGACTTAGTTATTCCAATGACTCGGATAAACAAAAACCCTTAGGCTCGGTTCACATATGAGCTGCATGCGGCTCACAGCAGGGGTCTGGTGCGTGCTGGTTCACCTTTCCAGGTCCGATTTTAGCACAAATTTTGGGCTGAATTCGCACCTAAAATGGACCAAAAGACGCACAGGGTTTTTCTGCAAAACACACCGGACCTGCTGCAGGGATATGTGAACCGGCTCCATAGAGTAAAAATCTCTTGCTATTGCGAATTGGATGTGGGGATCCAGCATCCAATTCGCAATGGTGTGAACCCTGCCTCAGACATATGATTTTATACCATCCATTTTTCACGATTAGGGCTGGATTTGCATTAAGAATTTTTTTTTAAATAAATTCCTTATTTAGCGTTCAAGTAATCCCACAATATAATATATGACAGCTCCATATGAGCAAGTAAAGCTGGGCATTACAGAACACAACTAATAATACAGAGCATACACAACCAAAAGAGCAGGCTATGCAGCCCGTATAAATATCGCTAAATGTGACCAGGAGCTGGGAACATTCATCAATAAGAGTCAAATTTGGAGACCATATTTATAGTTTACATTTATGTAATAGTGCATTAGCCATTTACAGGTATTGTGCTTTGGTGAATTAATAAATATATATATATTTTATGTACAGCGGAGGAAAAAAATGGTAAAAGCAGAAACAAAAATAAATATAATGTTAGGAATTAAATGCAAGCAACAGTTAAGTAGTTCAGTTGTAAAGTGGGTGAAATAAACTCCATCTATTTTGTTGTTCCCATGAACTAAAAAACTGACATGTCTTCAGATGTGCTGACCGATTAATTTCAAATTGTGCTTCCAAATGTCTTGATTAATGATGTCATGGTATCACTGCTTACATCACTCATATTGGCACTTTCACAGCAAAGAGGCATGATGTTCTTGCATAGCAGCTGTGTGGACCCTGGTTAGGGCCCTGAACATCTAGGACAGGCCTTTTGTACACCAAAATTCATGCCTGTTCATGAAAGTTGTTTGACAGTTTGAATGTTGCATTTGCATTAGATATTTCAATTCACATCACAGGTATCAATGCAGATGTCTTTTTGAAATCCTGAATGACAGGGGATTAGCTGAATTCTTGGTCCGCTTGACGTTTTTCAGAATCAATAGGAAAATATAAGGGCATCATGATGTACAATATTTTGTGATTGTAAACTCAGAACTGTGCCAACTCTTCCTATTGGCTGATTAGAAAGTTCAGATGCAACATAAACTTTCCTTTTTTTTAGGTCTCACTCAAGTCTTGTAGCAAAACACTTGGGGAAAATACCGATTCTTCCATTGCAGTGACCTTCCAGCCACTCCTCATTCACTGTCAGGTGATAAAAGAACATTATTAAGATTAGACTAGGGTTTCAGTGACTTATAGTACATGTAAGAGAAATGATATTCATGTAAATAATATCAATGTGTTTAATTTTTTAAAACCTTGTTCCTATACAGTATATAGATTGAACGTATATTGCTTATTACATATGTAGGCCCTGCTTCCTGCAGAATAGGGCTGCACAAAAATTGTACAATTCTGATCCAACTATTTTACTGCAAGACCACCAGACAAGACCTATCTGTTTAAAAACAATAGGCCTTCTGCTGTATCAATGTACAACACCCATAATTCTCCTGGAAGTCAAAGACCATGTGATCTAGGAAGCCTAGGCTTAAGAGCACATGAGGGAGTTTGAAATTTTTTTTTTTTTTTTTTTTATTCATGGTAACAAACATGCACGTCTTCACTCTAAAAATGTGATTTGGTTATGTTGGTAGGTGCCTATCTGTAAATTTTAAAGACAGATTTGAGGAGCTAGAAAGCTCAAACAACTGTATTTTAGCTGTCATTTCATGGTAGAAATTGAAAGCTGATATGTAACAAATTACTATGCTGAGCAGTACAGCTGGCCACTGCGAACTTGCTCTAAACTCACTCCCTTAGAACATTTAGCATGCATTTTGCACAAGTTAGCCATATATGATAATATCACTGGTCATAATAGGGATTGTTGGGTTGGTTTACTAAAGGCAAAAAGGGTGTTCACTTTGCAGGGATATTTTCACTTTGCTTATAGCAAATGTGATGATAATTTATCTTAAAAAGCTAACTCGATCATGTGCAAGAAAATTTTTTTTAAAATACATATTTGAGTTTCAGCTCATTCACCAACCTAAAAGAAAGTTCCCTTTTTGCTTTTAGTAAATCAACTCCTATGCCTTTAGTGACATATGGTAGAACACAAATGCAGGCTGGCAGGTTAGGGAAGCATTCTAGTCACTGTCCTGCACAGACCAGAAGGACAATGTCATGTATGTCAGGGGAAGACTGGGCTGGGGGGTAAGGGTTATTTGCCCCTGGTCCAGTACAAATATGATATGTTGGGCTGGTGCCTCTGGGTGGAGATACTTCAGCAATCTGACCTTGAGTGATGGCTGCTGGCATAATATAGCTACCTGCCCCCAATTCAGACCTGTAACTACAGCATTTGGTAGAGGAAAGTCTTCCAACACAAATGTCCTTTTTGGCTTTGAGATACCATGCAAATGAGTGGCAAAGGAAGCTGATGTTGGAAGATGTCAGAAGGTGTCTCATCAAGCCATGTTCTGTAGAAACATCCACCTTTCACTATGTCCATCAATCAATGTGACATCATGGCACACTTTGAAGTGATTCGTAAAAGTAGTTTTTTTTTTTAAATAACATATGGTTTACTTAACTTTTTTGTGGTTTTCTACAAAGTAGCCCCAATCTTTCTCTTCTTGGGTCCCCTGCTGCCGCTCATTGCTTCTCTCCCTGCTGAGTGCCCCATAGCAAGCCGCTTGCTATAGGGGCACTCTTGAAGGCTTGCTCCTGAGCCGTGCTCTGTGTGTCAATTAATACACAGTGCGGCTCAGCCCCACCCTCCTGACTGTAATTGACGGCAGCTCCTGGCTCCTGCCACTGCTCTGAGCCAGTTCGGTGAGAGAGAGCAGTGATTCTGCTCTCGTGTACAGAGCTGGATCGATATCGGCCTCAGGAAAGTATGGGGGGTTTTTACCTTAATGCATAGATGCATGAATTAAAAAACCACCTGCCTTTAGAACCACTTTAAATTTGCCCACAAAAATCCGTCTCTATTATAAAAGGGCTGGTTCTATTTGCTGCCTAGGCCAAAGTTTCTCAGTCTTTTCCTGGATGTTGTACAGTAGCAACATTGGGAAATATCCATCAATACCACTTGGCTTAATTAATGAGCAAAGATGTACCGTAATTGTATTACCTTCTGAGAGAATGTCAATGATGTGGCCTTGGTTAAAGGTCAGATCTTCTGGTCCTTCTGGAGAATATTGGTAGATGGCTTTCATGTGATATAGGATTGGTCTACCCACACAGTTATATGCGTCCTGCAGATATACATTAAAAGATATTAAAGTGCTCACCTAACATATTCGCCAAATACAACATATTAGCCAAAAGTGGCCAACAATTAAGCAACAAAAAGTATCTTCATCTCTCTTCTAATATTGTAACTTATTGCTGAATAACCATACAGTGATGCCATTTTTTAGAAAAAAAAAACAGCCAGCAGAGTGCAAAGATTTCCAACCATGGTGTTGGGGAATGCCCTTTTCTGTTTCAGCCAGATAATTCTCCCTGTACACAAAGTTAGATCCATACAGAGTTGGTTTGTAGATATGGCAGTGGAAGGAAAATATTGACCCCAACCCATATGATGCCCAACATCTAATGTAACCAACAAAGATTAATACATGTGTAACCCCCTGTTCGTAAAAATGGGGCTATAATGTAAATTTAGTTTTTGGCTGAGCTGTAACCAGCTCAGATTGATTGTACATAGTTTATTTGGTTCTGTCCTGAATTTGACTGTGTTGTGCATGTCCCACTGTTGCCAGTGGGTGTCACTGGTACCACAGGACAGTGTGAGAATAACAACTAAGTTGAGCTGTCATGAATATACTTTTTCCAGAAACAGCCCAGTAGGAGGTTCCTGACGCAGTGCATTCTGGGAAGGGGTATTTATTGGACAGATGCCATGTGCTTTATTCAGTCCTCACCTCGTGGCCCTCCAGGCCTGAGGCTACGCTGCTGCAAGCTGTGCAAGTAGGCCCAGAAGCCTGCCTGGGGTCTACTAGTCCGGAGGTGGTCTTTAGGCTGTCTTACCTATTTGGAAGAAGCCTAGCCAAGCTGAGGAGATCCAGGGGAGTACCCTTGCTGGAGAGAGCCAGGATGAAGGCTGGTCTCTCAGAAGGGCCTGGTGACTAACTTGGAGGACACACCTACATCTGATCTACCCTCACAGTACTGCCAGGTTGGCTTAAAGGTTCTGATACTGTGACGCTGTTCTACAATCCAATCAAGGTAATACATTCCTGGCTGCTAAGTTTGTGAGAGAGACTTATCCAGGTATCTGTTGGCTGCTAAGTCTGTGAGAGAGGCTTATCCAGACATCTTACTGGTTGCTAGGTCTGCGTGAGAGAGGCCTACCCAGATATTCAAGATCTGCTATAAGAAATCTGTGATTCTGTCTTTTAATTTAAGGAGTCTGTAAGTGATCTGCTACAAAAAGGTATCTGCAACCTCCCCTCAACCTCTTTACTAACTACTTCTTTCAAGTTCTTCATTAAAGCATTGAAAACTACCTAAAGTGACTGGCACCCACATTTGTTCTAACTTCCCATTATAGCCATGGGCTCAGCCCTGGGGTGAATGTAAGTCCGCTCCCTGTATCTGGAGGTACCCTCTTTGCTCCCAGTATACCCAGGGGGGTGCTACACATGTTTTTTTGTTTAGTTACCTTACAGCACAGGATGAGCTTCTTCTGATTGGCTTGTTCCCACATTCTCTTGAGGTCGGCATCTCCTTTCACTGGAGTGACTTGCTTCTCCTCAGAATCCCTGTAACTAATTAATGAACCATACAATCAACACAATGCTGACAACTGGGGAAGCTTCATGTCTACATTGTCCCAATATTCCATTTGGCCATACTTATTAGTGTCTTAGTGAAGACTTTTCTCAGACAGTGCCTGTTGCCCTATAGCAGACAATCAAATTGTATTAGTTACCGTATATACTCGAGTATAAACCGAGTTTTTCAGCACATTTTTTTGTGCTGAAAGTGCCCCCCTCGGCTTATACTCGAGTCAAGCATTTTTCTGGTGCAAAGAATGACATATTCTGAACCGACTTTGGGGAATTTGGGGAAATTTGAGGAATCCCAAATTTGGTGTGCAAACCCAGTGGAACTAGCACTATAACATATCCAAAGCTGGGGTTCCTAGCAACAAGTGGCCATGAGATATTGGGCCCCAAAGTCGGTTCGGAAAATGTCATTCTCTGCTGCAGAAAAGTGCTTGACGTTTTCCGAACTGAATTTGGGGCCCCGTATCTTGGGGCCACTTGGTGCTAGGAACCCCACATTTGGTGTGCAAACCCAGTGGAGCTAGCAATACAACATATCCAAAGCTGGGGTTCCTAGCACCAAGTGGCCTCGAGATATGGGGCCCCAAATTCGGTTCGGAAAATGTCATTCTCTGCTGCAGAAAAGTGCTTGACATTTTCCGAACCGACTTTGGGGCCCTGTATCTCGGGGGCCACTTGGTGCTAGTTACCCCAGCTTTGAATATGTTGTAGTGCTAGTTCCACTGAGTTTGCACACCAAATTTGGGATTCCTAGCACCAAGTGGCCCCGAGATACTGTGTCCATCCGACACAGACTTGTCATTTGCCTGCTCAATGGGGATCAGTGGAGCTATTCCCCGCTGAGCAAGCAGAATCCGCTACACAAAGGCGCCAGTGTGAAAGGGACCTAAGGGTTTTTTGAGGAGTTTAGTGCAGGGCATCAGGAGGGGACAGCCCATACACATGTTGTTGCTGCTATTTAGTAGCAAGTACAACTCGCTGGGACTGGCCAGGGCTCCAAAACCAATAAGTTGTTAACTTACTGTATAGTAAAAGCCAGGGCTTTTTTTTTCTGGCGAAACGGTGTTCTGGGAGGGAGAAGCACTTTCTGTATACTATTGCTTTAGCAGGGTGGCCACGGAGTGAGCCGATGTAGCTCACTTGGTTCCGGCTGCAGCCTGAGAGAGGGAAAGGGGTGTGATATCATCTGCACTCCGCCTTTCCCTGCAGATCAGATGCTGGTTTGGGCACAAGTCGCAGCTCAGTCTGTGGAAGAGCTGCTCTGCATGTAGCATACCTGACTTCCTGCTCACTGTGGACTGGAGACAAGTTGTTAGACATCACAATTTTTGTAAATTGGTTGACAATGTTGCTGGATGTGGGCCTTTGCTGTGACTTTCTCTTTGTTGGATTGGGCTGTCTCTTTGTAGGATGGGGACGGCCAGTGGGCAGACCCTGGGAAATGGTGGTCAGGCCTTGAGGGCCCAGGCCTAAAGCTGTGTAAGGAGCCCCAAAATATCTGATGGCTGCCCTGGTTTAGGGTTTTTAGGGTTCAAATAGGGTACAATCAACTGTTAGGGTAATTTTAGAGGGTAAAAACCCCTGTAAACAGAGCATCCAGGGGAAATGGCATCTAATGGCGCTACTGACATATAGGCTTACTGAACTGTGTGCAACATTTCACAGGAACCAGTCAGAAAGCAGTTCATAATAGTTGGTCCACAGAAACCTGAAAAATTGAATGCTGAATGGCTGCCATTATTACCTTTACAAAACTAATCTTTTCCCAGTTATATTTATGCCAACAAGTCATAGAACAAGAAAATGCAGCATACAAAGGACAAGATGGTGAAACTGGAAGCTATGGGAAATTGGCAACCATTATATTTGTACCTCAGCTGGATGTTAATTTGCTCTCCATGTTGCTTAAGCTTTTGTCTGAGATGATGCTGTAGCTCAGTATAAGTGATGTCCTTTCTCACTGACAGGTTTACAGTGAACTCAGTGTGTACTTGTAATGTTATTAGGCTGTCTTCTTCAGCTACGGGCTCTTTTGTGCACATCTGGTCTTGCTTGGCCTGGAGAAAGAAAGAAAGGAATTGGTCATAACTGTGCAAGTGAAGTGAGTGCACAGTCTTGGTGGGTTTCACAATAGTCAGAGGAGGCTTAAAAAACAAACATGCCCCAAGACATTCCTGTAATTACAAGGAGAGAACTTGTAATAAATGTCCCACCGGGTCTCAGGATCACCCAGGCTACAGATGAGTGGATTTGAAAGTGCTTAAACCTCATGGCTCATAGACCAAGAGGTTAAAGGAGACAGCCAAAGCTTTTATTGATGTACTTCTCCTGTGAATCATAGGAGTGCAGTCCATTCTGCACTACTGTGACCGATTTTCAGCAGACAGAGGGCTGGAACCCGCTGTCAGCTGACATCACAGAGCCGGTCCAGGCTTCTGAAAGATTGCAACCATATGGTCAGGATCCAGCTCAGGCTCTCAGCGAGCCACCGAGAGCCTGACCTGGCTGCTCCCACCCCTCCACAGTCCATCGCTCCAGTGAGTGCTGGCGAGGCAGAGAAGACAATGGTAACTGACAGTCACCAGCTCTCTGCTCAGGTAGCTCTGAGAACCGAGTGATCAGTGGTGTTTGATTCCTCGGCTCTCGGCCTTAGAGTCGGCGAGGGGCAGATGCAGCATCAAACCTAGGTAAGTATGATTCTTAACTAAAAAATATTACTATGCTTCTCTTTTGAGCTTGGAATAATATCGAAGGAGCCAAATCCTTGTGTAGGCCTACCAGATCCAGCTGTAATTATGTCATTAGGAGTATGTGTACAACTAGAGGGTACAGCATGGTGCTGTTTTAAGTAAAGGTTAGGGTACATTTAAATTTAGAGAAGCTTGTGGTAGAGTATGGAAGAGGGCAGCATAGTTATGTCTGGTGTTGTGGCCATTACGTGGAAAGGGGTCCCTGTATGTCAAAAGTGGAAGAAGGGGAAAGGAAGGAGAAAGAGGGAGAAGAGAAGAGAAGAGAAGAGAAGAGAAGAGAAGAGAAGAGAAGAGAAGAGAAGAGAAGAGAAGAGAAGAGAAGAGAAGAGAAGAGAAGAGAAGGGAAGGGAAGGGAAAAGGAAAAGGGAAAGGGAAAGGGAAAGGGAAAGGAAAAGGAAAGGAGGCCATCTTTTGCTCCCTCCTATGGTTTATAAGGAGTTTGTCCAATGCCTATTTGGGCGACAAACACAGTAAAGATAATCTTTGAAGAAAGTGAGGTTTTGGGGTCTGTGCTCTCATTTCAGCTCACAGGAATTGACAAGGGCACTGTATCAAAAGATATTTTCTGTACTAGCTGAAAGTGTTCCTAGTCTGAAAAATAAGAAAACTAATGCAGCCACCACATCTAAGGACTGGTAAGCTGCAATATATTACATTTTTGTTCTTGGATTAATTATCCTTTAAAGTGACACTAAACAATATCCTAATTCCCCAAAAATAATACGTGCACATCTACTACTTAATGGCCATGTTATTTATTTTTCATGGAACTGTATCCTAAAGTGTTTTTCTGCCTCCTTGTAACATAATCTGTGTGTTTTTGAGCTTCTCCTTTCCACCTTCACTTCAGTTCATTACGTGTGCACTCCTAGTCCATAGTCCCTAGTCCATGTTGGGTGTGAATAAGGAAAGGTGGCTATGTTCCCACATACAGTGAGACCATGGAGAACAAATGTAGCCACCCTCCTAGAGGAAGTTAGATCACAGCAGCAAAAATTAAATGAATCTGTAGGAGGCAGAGACCAATAGAAGGTACTTTTTTGCATTAAGAAAATACTTTTTTCTTTTATTTAATCCAGAGTTTAGTGTCACTTTAAACTGTTAGCTATTGGCTTTCTGGGCCACATCCCACCCCAAGTCCTTACCCTACTTAGAGGTCAGCAGCTTACTTTCCATTGTGCTTCTATAAAAAAAATTAATTAAATGCTGATGTGATCAAGAGAATCTTGACGTGAGATTATTGTTAAATGTGGAAACTCAACACTCGTATACTTACCACTGTGACCTCCTGCTTGGTCTGTGGTACGCTCTGCAAATTGACAACCATCTCCACCTTCTGAAGAGGCATTTGTTGACCAGCTTTCTCCTTCACTGTCTCCTGTATAAAAGAGGATGTCATATTTACAAAATGATAATGTCTTAAAGGGTTAATTTAATTTCACTGGCCTAGAATAAACAGATACATTTGATAATTGCTCCACTACATTGTTCTCTCTAGAGCAGCCTTTCTCAACGAGGGTTCTTTCAGGGGTTGCTAGGGGTTCCTTGAGCTGTGGTAATTGCCCTTCTTTTTGACGGTGCCTGCATAGTTCCAGGATGAACACCATTTGGCAGAGCCAGTGGCATGTCACCAATGATCTTTTTGGCTGTCTGCAAGCTAAAGTGGCATTATTTCCACGGACCACCAATATAAGGGGCATTTATCCCAAAGGGCCCCCAATAGGTTGGTTTTAGCAGGGGCTCCCTGAGGCCTAAAAATTATTTTAAGGGTTCGTCCGGATTAAAAAGTTTATGAGTGGTTGCTCTAGAGCAGGGGTCTCCAAACTATGGACCTCCAGTTGTTCAGGAACTACAATTCCCATCATGCTTAGTCATGTCTGTGAATGTCAGAGTTCTACAATGCCTCATGGGACGTGTTGTTCCGCAACAGCTGGAGGGCTGTAGTTTGGAGATCCCTGCTCTAGAGGTAACATCCGACAATGGTTCCTCTCTTTTCACCTTATTAAGAAAGACGCACATATACAGTATTGTACATACAGCCACTACTTTGAAAAATGTCAGTACCAACTATTCATTTTATAAATTAAAAAAAAAAAAATATATATATATATATATATATATATATATATATATATATATATATATACATACAATTTTAAATGCTTCAAAAGAATATGACACATTTAGCACTGCTGCACAATTTAATAGCTGACTGCAATCTAAATTATGTTATTAGTTAGTATTTCAGGCTAGGCAGTGACAATGGTGATGAATCAGTAAATTACAATTTGCCTTGTCTACATGGACAGCTCCCACAGTGAAGCCTTTTTCCTTCAGCACTTAAACACCCATAAGGTGGTCATTAAAAGACAAATGTTGTAATGGGAACCCCCAAAACTTCCAGGTTGCGAGGAACAATCTCATTAACTATGACAAGGTGATTTGGTTGCTGGAGCATCCAAAGCATATAAAAAAAACAAGGGCTGAATGAGCCCACCAGACTCCACCAACAGCTAAAGTATCACTTTTGGTAGGTTGAGATTCTCATCCCCTAATAGGATAAAGTTGTTTTTACAGAGGTTCTTGTAAAGAGCTTTAAAATGTTTTCAATAGTTCTTCTCTAGAAAGAAATGTATCTTTTCAGCTTACTGGCCTTTCATTTATTGATTATTGGTACTTATATAGTGCTGTCAATTCATGCAGCTCTTTACATATATATTGTACATTCACATCAGTCCCTGCCCTCAAGGAGCTTACAATCGAAGGTTCCTTACACCCCTTTCACACTGGGGCGCTTTGCAGGTGCTACAGCGCTAAAAATAGTGCCTGCAAAGTGCCCTGAAACAGCCGCTGCTGTCTGTCCAATGTGAAAGCCCTGAGGGGCTGGACGGCTAAAAAATGGCAGGACGCTAAAAAATGTCCTGTAGCAGCATCTTTAGAGCAGTAAAGGAGCTGCTCCTAAACCACTCCTGTCCATAGCGCTTTGCGGTGGTTTTAACCCTTTCGCGGCTGGGTTTTAACCCTTTCCTGGCCACTAGTGGGGGGTAAAAGCGCACCGCTAGCGGGCGAATAGCGCCGTGAAATTGATGGTAAAGCGCCGCTAAAAATAGCGGCGCTTTACCGCCGATGCACCCACCGCCCCAGTGTGAAAGGGGCCTAACTCACATTCATACATACACATACTAGGGTCAATTTAGACAGGAGACAATTAACCTACCAGCATGTCTTTGGATTATGGGACTAAACCGGAGTACCCGGAGGAAACCTACGCAGGCACAGGGAGAACAGGCAAACTCCAGGCAGGTAGTGTCGTGGTTTATGTTCGAACCAACAACTTTAGAGCTGCTAGGCAGAAGCGTTAACCACTTAGCCACTGTGCTGCCCATATATATATATATATATATATATATATATATATATATATTACATATATACACACACAGTATCTCACAAAAATGAGTAACCCCTCACATTTTTGTAAATATTTTATTATATCTTTTCATGTGACAACACTGAAGAAATTACACTTTGCTACAATGTAAAGTAATGAATGTACAGCTTGTATAATAGTGTAAATTTGCTACCCCCATAACTCAGCACACAGCCATTAATGTCTAAACCACTGGCAACAAAAGTGAGTGCACCCCTAAGTGAAAATGTCCAAATTGGGCCCAATTAGCCATTTTCCCTCCCAGGTGTCATTTGACTCGTTAGTGTTACAAGGTCTCAGATGGGAATGGGGAGCAGGTGTGTTAAATTTGGTGTTATCGCTCTCACTCTCTCATACTGGTCACTGGAAGTTCAACATGGCACCTCATGACAAAAAAACTCTCTGAGGATCTGAAAAAAAGAATTGTTGCTCTACATAAAGATTGCCTAGGCTATAAGAAGATTGCCAAGACCCTGAAACTGAGCTTCAGCACGGTGGCCAAGACCACGGTGGCGGTTTAACAGGCCAGGTTCAACTCAGAGCAGGCCTTGCCATGGTCGATCAAAGAAGCAGGTGCTCAGCGTCATATCCAGAGGTTGTCTTTGGGAAATAGATGTATGAGTGCTGCCAGCATTGCTGCAGAGGTTGAAGGGGTGGGGGGTCAGCCTGTCAGTGCTCAGACCAAACGCCGCACACGGCATCAAATTGGTCTGCATGGCTGTCGTCCCAGAAGGAAGCCTCTTCTAAAGATGATGCACAAGAAAGCCCGCAAATAGTTTGCTGAAGACAAGCAGACTAAGGACATGAATTACTGGAACAATGTCCTGTGGTCTGATGAGACCAAGATAAACTTATTTGGTTCAGATGGTGTCAAGCGTGTGTGGCAGCAACCAGATGAAGACTACAAAGACAAGTGTGTCTTGCCTACAGTCAAGCATGGCGGTGGGAGTGTCATGGTCTGGGGCTGAATGAGTGCTGCTGGCACTGGAGAGCTACAGTTCATTAAGGGAACCATGAATGCCAACATGTACTGTGACATACTGAAACAGAGCATGATCCCCGTCCTTCAGAGAATGGGCCGCAGGGCAGTATTCCAACATGATAACGACCCCAAACACACCTTCAAGATGACCACTGCCTTGCTAAAGAAGCTGAGGGTAAATGTGATGGATTGGCCAAGAATGTCTCCAGACCTAAACCCTATTAAGCATCTGTGGCGCATCCTCAAACAGAAGATGGAAGAGCGCAAGGTCTCTAACATTCACCAGGAAAGTGATGTCATCATGAAGGAGTGGAAGAGGACTCCAGTGGCAACCTGTGAAGCTCTGGTGAACTCCATGCCCAAGAGGGTTAAGGCAGTGCTGGAAAATAATGGTGGCCACACAAAATATTGACACTTTGGGCCACATTTGGACATTTTCACTTAGGGGTGTACTCACTTTTGTTGCTAGCAGTTTAGACATTAATGGCTGTGTGTTGAGTTATTTTGAGGGGACAGAAAATTTACACTTTTATACAAGCTGTACACTCACTACTTTACATTGTAGCAAAGTGTAATTTCTTCAGTGTTGCCAAATGAAAAGATATAATAAAATATTTACGAAAATGTGAGGGGTGTACTCACTTTTGTGAGATACTGTATATATATATATATATATATATATATATATATATATATATATATATATATAATTATAATAAGTTACAGTACCAGCTCCTTGCAATACTTTAGTACCTCTTTTTGTTCTGGTAGGTCACGGGCAGGTCTCTTTGGTACATCCAGATCTAGTGATGGATTACCTGGAGAAAACAGATATAGTTTAAGTCAGGGGGGGTAGCCATAACACAGCAGAAAAAATAAATTACAAGTTTCACAGCTTACCCGTTGGCTTTACATTGGGCCTAGTTGGGGGCATCTTTGTGGGTGGCAGAGGGATTCCATTATTCACTTTCTATCAAAATAAGAAAAATTCTGATGTGAAATCAACTAGTGAATCGTTAATACAATATGGCAAACTCTACAAATGTGCATAAGTTAACAACTGTAACTTTACCAAAATCATTTTATCCACCGCTGTCTGATTCCAGAGAATACCCCATGTGTAGAGATTGGGTCTGCTTCTTGAAGTCTAAGCTCTCTCTGCTTAATGTTTCACCAGTTAGATCCAACCATACAAGTCATGTTTGAATTTTACTGGTTGCTGTGATGTGAATAACATCTTTGAACTGATACTTTGGTACATCAAGCTTCATGCATGGGACAACACGGGGCCTGCAGAAAGTGTGTTTTGGAATACCTTTCCTAATATACAAGATACGTAAAAGGTGTTCCTAGGTCACCAAACTTTTGATCCTTATGAACAAACCTTTGTTCTGCAAGTATAAGGGATTTGGCTATTGCAGTGCACTAGCTGAAAGTAGTGCTACGTTGTGAGGCCCTCTTACTACAATCATATGATTAGTTTTAGTGTTGTAAAAAGAACCATTTGATTCTTATGACTAGAGTCTAGATTCTTAAATGCTATCTTGAAACATATTGTTTAGTGTTAATGTCAGTTTTGGATAGAGGGGGAAGGCTTAGAAACCCTTACAGGTTATTTTTTGGCTGTATATATGTACCATTAGAGAAATTTCCTTTTACTTCCTGTCGCAGAGATGCAACAGGAAGGTAAGTTGGCCATACATTGCATTCTAAATGTAAAAAAATTGATTGTTTACAGCACTAATGAATGAATCTCTTGCTGTGCCACGCCAGCTGTGAAAATACACAAACAGTGGCTGCATCCAGTGGCGTAGCTTGGGATGTCAGCACCCGGGGCAAGGCAATTAATTTGCGCCCCCCCTAACCTGCGGACTTTTAGCTATTCCTAAGAGCCGGTTCACACGGGGGCGACTTGTCAGGCGACCTAGCCGCCTGACAAGTCGCCTCCCGTTCTGTACAATGGAACCGTTCTAATCGGAGCGACGCAAGTCGCTCCGACTTAGAAGAAAGGTTCCTGTACTACTTTGGGGGCGACTTGCATAGACTTCTATACAGAAGTCGTCTTGCAAGTCGCCGCGGCAGTTGTGTGCAGGTCGCCTCGGTGAGGCGACCTGCAAGTCGTGCCGCTTCTAATGTGAACCGGCTCTGAGTCCCTTCAAATACAATAGTACTGACCTACCTGATTCCTATACTGACCACTATACTATACTGATCACTATACTATACTGTCCACTATATTACACTTACCACTACACTGTCCACTATACTGACCACCATACTACACTGTCCACTATACTGACCACTATACTACACTACACTGTCCACTATACTACACTACACTGTCCACTATACTACATTACACTGACCACTATACTACACTACACTTGACCACCATACTACACTATACTGACCACCATACTACACTGTCCACTATACTACACTATACGGACCACCATACTACACTGACCACTATACTACACTACACTGACCACTATACTACACTGTCCACTATACTACACTGACCACTATACTACACTACACTGACCACCATACTACACTGTCCACTATACTACACTATACTGACCACCATACTACACTGTCCACTATACTACACTATACTGACCACCATACTACCATGACCACTATACTACACTATACTGACCACCATACTACACTGACCACTATACTACACTGTCCCCTATACTACACTGTCCACTATACTACACTGACCACTATACTACACTATACTGACCACCATACTACACTGTCCACTGTACTACACTATACTGACCACCATACTACACTGACCACTATACTACACTACACTGACCACTATACTACACTGTCCACTATACTACACTGACCACTATACTACACTGTCCACTATACTACACTGACCACTACACTACACTGACCACTATACTACACTGTCCACTATACTACACTACACTGACCACTATACTACACTGTCCACTATACTACACTGTCCACTATACTACACTGTCCACCATACTACACTGTCCACCATACTACACTGTCCACTATACTATACTGTCCACTATACTACACTGACCACTATACTACACTGACCACTATACTACACTACACTGACCACCATACTACACTGTCCACTATACTACACTGACCACTATACTACACTGACCACTATACTACACTACACTGACCACCATACTACACTGTCCACTATACTACACTGACCACCATACTACACTATACTGTCCACTATACTACACTGTCCACTATACTGTACTGTCCACTACACTAACCACTACACTGTCCACTATACTACACTATACTGACCACCATACTACACTACACTGACCACTATACTATACTACACTGTCCACTATACTACACTGTCCACTATACTACACTGTCCACTATACTACACTGACCACCATACTACACTGTCCACCATACTACACTGTCCACTATACTACACTGTCCACTATACTACACTATACTGTCCACTATACTAACCACTACACTACACTGTCCACTATACTACACTGTCCACCATACTACACTGTCCACCATACAACACTGACCACTACACTACACTGACCTCCATACTAAACTACACTATACTGACCACTATACTAACCAGTATACTATACTAACCACTATACTGACCACCATACTACACTAACCACTATACTACACTCCACTGTCCACTACACTAACCACCATACTAACCACTATACTACACTACACTGACCTCCATACTAAACTACACTATACTGACCACTATGCTAACCACTATACTATACTACACTAACCACTATACTGTCCACTACACTGCCCCCCCATAGTGACCACTACACTGACCTCCATACTATACTACACTACACTATCCTGCCTACAGTCTCTCTCTCTCGTCCCCCCCCCCCGGCCAGTAACAAGACTCTCACTCACCTTCTTATCCTGGCTGCATCAATCCGGAGGAGGAGAAGACAGCGGCGGCTTACATTCTTCTCTCCCCTGCGCTCTGCTTGCTGCCATGTTCAGTGTCCAGCGCCCTGTGATTGGGCGTATGGGGGGTCATGTGCGGAGGCGGGACTTCAGGAGCTATCGAGGACAGGCCAGCCCTACGCCTCACATGACCCCCATACACCCAATCACAGGGCGCGGGACACTTAACATGGCGGCCGGAGCCCGGGGACACAGAATTAGAAATTAGGAGGAGGCAGCCAGTGACACATACTGGCGCCCCCCTAAATATCGGGGGGCCACGGCACCCCCTGCACCCCCCACGCTACGCCACTGGCTGCATCTGATTGGAATGGCACACTTTTCAGACAACAATTTTCTGACCAGCTTCTTTGATTTTTCAACTGAGGGTTGTTTGATGGGAGGCAGCCGACAGGGTCACCCACTAAGACCCCTTTCACACTGAAGGTGCTTTTCAGGCGTTTTAGCGCTAAAAATAGTGCCTGAAAACTGACTCTCAAGCCTCCCCAGTGTGAAAGCCTGAGTGCTTTCACACTGGGGCAGAGCGCTTGCAGGACCGAAAAAAAAAAAAAAATCCTACACCGCTACTAAACCACCCCTACCATTGAAATCAATGGGCAGCGCTGCCGAAGCGCCTGCAAAGCGCATTGGCAGCGGAGCTTTGTGGGCGGTTTTAACCCTTTCCTCGGGCCACTAGCGGCTTTAAAAGCGCCCTACTAGCGGCCTAAAAGCGCCGCTATAACAGAGGTAAAGCGGCTCTAAAACTAGCGGCACTTTACTGCTAATGCGACCGCGCTGGCAGTGTGAAAGGGGTCTAAGCGAATTTCCTCAGGAACTGGCTAAAATTTGAAAAGTGTATGTCCAGCTTTAGAGGAAATCTCTCAAAGTGGGGGACTTACCCTTATACTGTTGTCCCTGGAACAGGTGTCCCCATTGGGAGATTTTTTTTCTACCATATAGAGCCAACTCTAACATTTTGAATTTCCACTCACTTTCTTTCTAGATGACAATGGTCATCCGTACACATAGGGGGTGGATCTCTCCAATGCGGACAACAATAAAAAAAATTGTCATAGGGTTTAACCCTTCCTTGCTCTATCCAATACGTATAAAAGGTATTGCCTAGCAATGCACCTTAACTGTTTTTTGTTATTGAAAAACATACCTTTATTAAAGCCTATTTTCTTAATATTTGCCTGGAGTCTAGTCTATAAGTTGCATTCATATTTTAATTAAGTTTCTCTTTGTTTTTTTTGTTTTCACTGTGTTTTAATTGCAAAAATGTAGGTGTTGCAAACTTTGTTTTTAAAATTTCTATACAAACAAAATTTGACTGGGTCCTTCACTAAGACCTGGTTCACATCCTAAGAAGGATCTTGGGCGTTCTTTTATTCTCTGGTTTTCAAGCCCTGTCTTCCATCTGTAGAAGGTATTTATATATGGCGTGGGTCCATACAGACTCACTGATGACATTTGCCTTGATATCTAAATTATATGTTTTTGAATATAGACAATACAGTCCCCCTGCAAAAAGACTATGGCTTATTTGGTCGAAACGTGTTGGGGCATTTTTTTGGGCAGGATCAATACGTTCATTCTGTGTACCTGCCTGTATTATTGTCGCTATGGCCAATGGGCCAAACTGAGGATGTTTGTAACCAGAGGTCATATTTTAAGAAATTTTTGTGTGATTTAAATATTTGTACAATAAATACTTTTTTATAATGATATTGATATATTATTTTCGCTGCTAAAAAAACCCTGGGATTTTCCAATGTTTCTTGCTACACTATTGGGGTGTACAGCATCCATAATTCTCTATGTGTTCTTTCAATAGTTAGATTATAAAATGCTTTTAACCCATATGTCTGATTGTTCATGTGTATCAGCTGTTTCTTTGACATGGGTTGTTTTGGGTGCGGCTCGATAAGGGTGTACCCTATAAACTACCGATACTGAAGTCATACCAATGTTGTGAGCAAGCACGGTATATCCGTGTGAAACATTAACATTGGTCCTGTGTTGTCTGTCTGGCATACAACAATAAAGATTTCTTTCATGCTAACATCTCATTCCAGTGTGTGGCCACTTTCTTCTTTCTACATACTTCAGCAAACAGTGGTGAGCCGGGGCCAGCACCTGGAGAGACATTGCACCTCGATAGCCTGAGCGGTGTATGGTTTGTGTTTTGTACTAAAATTTTATTTGGGTGGACTTATCTTTTAATACACTTGTGCAATCAAGCATTCTTGATCTATGTTAGAACTGTGCACGTCAAATAAAACTGTAAATTAATTACCGTCATATCAGCTTTAGGAGCATTTATTGGTTCCAGAAAATTGGTGGGAATGAGGATTTTCTGTAAGAGACAACAAAAAATGATGAAGATATATATACGCACGCATATACACAGCTGGAAACTGCTGAATGCCTTGTCTATATCCCTGACCTCTCACAATATGCAGCAACAGGCTGAATCTTCTCTTATTGAAAAACCCTCCAGCTTCAATCAATTCCCTGCCCAGGATAAGACGATGACATACGCCTGCTGCACCAAGAGGCATTTCCTCAGTCACCCCCCCCCCCACAGTGATCGCTCACTGTAAATGTGCAGCAACTAACAAGGTGAGACTGCAGGAGGAGGCAGATCTGTACCAGACATTTATAAACACAGCCAAAAACTGCACAGGCACCAGAATTTATATGCTCCATTCATCTCTGAATCATCTCAGTCCAGGAAGTTCATGTGGACTTTGGATGATGCCTAAATAAAGATGGTTCTGTCTGTTTAGAAAAAAAAGATTAAAGCACTCTTAGGGGAAGTACTGTGATCTGAGAGAGAGGTAACACTCCTAAGGGTTACACTTACTCAGTACTTAGCATGCATGCAAACAACATGAAAAAATAAATCTAATTCTGGGTCCATACTGGTCTTGTGTCAACACAAAGTCCCATTATATTTTTTCTTTACTTACTTGACCGTCGTGGATGGCAGTAGCCCAGTCCCCATCTTTATTCAGGATGTATACAATGCTGTTGGCTTTCACAGTCACCTCCCCGGAATTTTCTGGGTAATAATGGACTAAAACACGATGATATCCAGCCTCACGGCCTCTGTTGGGGTTACAGAATGTTAATGCATTCGGCGTTTTAGAAGTTTGCTGAGTCCCTAAGCCAGTGTTTCTCAACTCCAGTCCTCAAGGCGCCTCAATAGGTCATGTTTTCAGGATTTCCCTCAGATGAAACGGCTGTGGTAATTACTAAGGCAGTGAAACTGATCAAATCACCTGTGCAAAATAATGGACAGCCTGAAAACATGACCTGTTGGGGTGCCTTGAGGACTGGAGTTGAGAAACACTGCCCTAAGCACAGTAATAGGAAAGCCACACTTATTAACTACTTAAGGACCCAGCCTCTTTTTGACGCTTAGTGTTTACAAGTTAAAATCGTTTTTTTTGCTAGAAAATTACTTAGAACCCCCAAACATTATATATCTTTTTTTAAGACACCCTAGAGAATAAAATGGTGGTCGTTGCAATACTATATGTCACACCGTATTTGCGCAGCGGTCTTACAAGCGCAATTTTTTTGGAAAAATTACAGTTTTTTTTACTTAAAAAATAAGACAACAGTAAAGTTAGCCTATTTTTTTTTTATATTGTGAAAGATAATGTTACGCTGAGTAAATTGATACCCAACATATCATGCTTCAAAATTGCGCCTGCTCGTGGAATGGAGACAAACTTTGACCCTTAAAAATCTCTATAGGCGATGTTTTTAAAATTTCTACAGGTTACATGTTTAGAGTTAGAGAGGAGGTCTAGTGCTAAAATGATTGCTCTCACTCTAACGATCACAGCGATACCTCACATGTGTAGTTTGAACACCGTTTTTATGCGGGCGCGACTTACGTATGCAATCACTTCTGCCTGCGAGCTCGGCGGGACAGGGCGCTTGGGCGCTTTAAACTTTTTTTTTTCTTATTAATCTTACTTTTTATTTTTTTATTTTTACACTGTACTTTTAAAAAATAAATTTGGGTCACTTTTATTCCTATTACAAGGAATGTAGACATCCCTTGTAATAGAAAAAAAAGCATGACAGGACCTCTTAAATGTGAGATCTGGGGTCAAAAAGACCACAGATCTAAAATTTACACTAAAATGCAATAAAAAAAAAAAAAAAACAATTAAATGTAATTTTTTTTTTTTTTTGCAAACAAAAATAAAATTTCCCCTTTAAGACCATTGGGCAGAAGTGACAATTGACGTCGCTTGTGCCATTCAATGTTATGGAGCCGAGCGGGGGCCATGTTTCCCTCACTCAGCTACATGCTTGTCAGGGGGAAGGACGCGATTGTCTCCGCTGACCGATGACCAAAAACGTGGCGAAAGGGGGCAGCCTCTCCCGCCCCCGATATAAGTGATCTTACGGCAAATCTGCCGCGGAGACCACTTATATCTGAAAGAGTGCCGCTTGCCGTTGTTGAAAATACTGGGGTTATGGCAGCTACAAAGATGGCGATTTGTGCTAAGTGGCTAAATACAGAATTGGGTCATTTGATCACAGATATTCTATCAGACCTTGGTTTTTAATATATATTTTTTTAAATATTTGGTTTTTCATATTTTGAATCGCATGCAAACAAAAATGTGGACCAGTCCTTCACTCCACTGGATACAGAACAGTATTTGTCTATTAGATATAAAATTTTTTGCTTTCATGTACAAACATCAGCAAAGGGATTTTATAGGTTCAAACTCCAAGGAAACAGCAAAACACATTGAAATATTGATAAAAAGTGTTTATTGACAACTATTTTTAAAAATAAATTTACATTAAAAACGCTTATAGCTGGTTATATACCATGCCTAGTGTGTAATACATATTATACACAGGTATAGAAAACCTCTGATTACTACATTTCACTACACATGATTAAAATAAATATCAATACAGCATTACAGCATCAAGCATTAAATTTCCATTCAGGCAAGATCAAGACTTGACACCAGCGGGGGCCCATCCATACAAGGCGCTGGGGCGCCGCCCCCCTAATCCATGCGCCCGGCCCCTAATTTACGTGCTGGGCGCCGGATGCATGGATTCCAATGGGGGTTTTTTTTTTTTACTTAGAAGCATGTGATTAGAGTCTGAGGCTCTAATTGGCTTCAAAAAAGGGTGGACTCGGGGCGCAGAGCACTACACCCCGAGCCCACCCAGTTGTGTGACAATAGAGAATCAATATTTGCTATTGTCTTCCTGATTCTCCTCCCAGCTCAGGAAGCGGGTCCAGAGACCCAAATGGCCAAGAGGAGAAGTGATCCTATTGGCTGCCGAGGAGGAGACACAGGGGAAGCCGTGCCGCCGTGAAGCAGAGGAAGGAGAAGACACAGGGTGAAGCCGCCGCCCAGAGGAAGCCCGCGACCTAAATGGGGGTAAGTGCAGGGACCAGCCAACTGACCGGGGGGGGATTGCAGGAGACCCAACCGACCGCCAGGGGTAGGGTCGTACGTATTGCAGCCCCTCCGAAAAAAATATATAGCACTAGCTGCCACTGCTTGACACGTTTCACAACTAGCTTCATCGGGAGTCCAGAGGTACTGTTGAATAATATGTAATTCAAAAAAATATTTAACATTACGTTTGAACTCCTAAAGAAGATAGTTGCTAAACCCATCGAGTCTTGATCTTGCTCAAATGGAATATTAATGATTGCTGCTGTTATACTGTATTGATATTTGTTTTAATTATGTGTATTGAAATGTCTTGAACATTTTTGGGCAAGTAATCAGAGGTATTCTATACCTGTGTATAATATGTATTATAGAATAGACATGATATGTCCATAAACACTTTTATGAGTATTTGAATGTGCTATGTTATTTCCTTAGAGGTAGCACCTATAAAATCCATTTTTTCCTTGTTTTGTGTTCTGCTTTGCAGATATAAAATAGGACAATTTAAAGTGATGTCAGAGGTTATAGAGGAGGCAATAAGTGTATACATGTATTTATTACGCTAATGTGATGAGTTGTGTAAAAAAAAGTGTTTTTACATGTACATTATTATTATGCAGGGCTTTTTTTCCTCAAAGAATAGGTGCACAAACTTCCTCTTTATGAGTCACCTCCGCCCCTACCCACCACCAAGGACCGTTTCCTGGTCCCACCCCCTGCCCACCTCCCAGTACTTTATAGAGAATACAGAACCAAGTATCATTTTGACGGCTTTCACACCGAGCCACGGGGGGGCATCGGCGGTAAAGCAGCGCTATTTTTAGCGCCACTTTACCATCGTTTTAGCGGCCGAAAAGGGGTTAAATCCGCCTGCAAAACGCTGCCGGAGCGGCGTTTTGCCGGTGGTGTCGCAGCGCTGCCCCAATGATTTCAATGGGAAGCAGCGATGGAGGAGCGGTGAGTTCACCGCTCCTTCACCGCTCCAAAGAAGCTGCTGGCAGGACTTTTTGTGACGCCCTGCCAGCGCACCGCTCCAGTGTGAAAGCCCTCAGGCTTTCACACTGGAGTGAATATAGCCGCTTTTTTCAGGTGCTATACAGGCGCTATTTTCAGCGCTGTAGCGTCTGAAAAACGCTGGCAGTGTGAAAGGGGTTTTTATGGTACCAAATAATTTGTATGTTAACAAGAAAAACAGTAAAATAGATCACCTGCAGCCAGCAACAACAATAAAATCTCCAGCAACAATATATCCCGCAAAAAAACAACAAATTGACCACCTGCAGCAAAATATTCCCAAGCAAAACATATACAACAACCGTCGATCTCTCCCAGGAACAACTGACCCCCTAGCAACCTAAGACCCACCCCCAGCAACAATAGATGCCCCACTAGTAACAATAGACTTCCCCAGCAATAATAGATCCCCCACCAGTAACAATAGACTTCCCTAGCAACTATAGAACCCCTGTGCAAAAATGGGTCCCCTCCAGCTAAAATAGATCCCCAGCAACCAGTATCAGTAGACCCTTCAGGACACCCCAGCACCCCTTGCATGTATTCAGTGATGGAGGTACCGGGACTACGTTCTCTCGCATTCTTGCTGAAAAAAGTCATGTTATTCTGTAGTTTTATAACTGGAGGCAAACAAGGATCTATGTATCAATGTTTCTTAATTGAATTTTATGTGAAAAATTCACACATTTTTGCTGAAAACATTATTAAATAGGCCCCATAATTTTTTCCACCCAGTGCAACCACACTCAACAGGTATTGACAATGGACCTGGAATAGTCAAGGCCTTGATGGAGGCCTTTATAGTGGGATTCCTATGGTTTGTATTGGACAATGATAATTAACCTTACATTGGAAGAACTAAACAAGAACTCACTGAATGGCTCCTTGACAAGGCTCATAAAATCCAGGCTTCTGTAAGGGAGAAAATCAAAGTTATAGACTATATTACAATAAACAATCCAGAGATACTAGTTATACTTTTAAAGTGTAACTCTAGCCCAGATTATTTGAGTTTTTCCTGTTTGCATCCCTGCTGGATCAAGTTTACATTACTTCCCATAACTGTGTGCACACAGGAAATAAGAGGAATCTGCCCAAAGGGAACAAAGCAACAATAACCTTACAAAGGAATGAACCTTTGCCTATCCAATTCAAAACAAAAAATGTTATTGCTATCCGTGTCCCGATTAGAGAGATTATGCTCACTTCTTGTCCCAGAGTCTACACAGGAAGTGAAATAAAACCCACTCAATGGTGTCACAGATTAAAAAGAAAAAAACAGACAGAGAATCGCTGCTACACAGGCCATGCTATTAGACAAACCAAACATGATCCAACACATAGGGGGAGATTTACTAAAACCGATGCACACAGAATCTGGTGCAGCTGTGCATAGTAACCAATCAGCTTCTAACTTGAACTGAAAATAAAACCTAGAAACTGATTGGTTATCTGCACCAAATTTCAGTAAATCCCATTCAAAGACTTACTCACCACCTGATTATTTAAAACTTAGTCTTAGTGGTCAAATTATTCCAAAAACAATTAAAGAAAATCATAGGTCTGTTCTGTTATACACCTTGGTACTCTATGGAAAAACTAAAAAGTAACCAGGGCAGACTTGAGATTTTTTTAATGGAGACCAAGAGGTAGAGGAAGGACATACAATCTGAAAGTCAGTAAAAGTAAATCTACATAAGCACCCACAATGGTGAAGAAACAGAAAGCACAACCCATCAGATGGCTTAAATACCATTAGATGGAAAAAAAAAACATGGCAATAAACAGGATGTGACAAATGGTATGGTCAGCAGATAGGATGAAAAAAAAACACTACTATCTGGTATTTATTGGCTCATTTGGTTATTACTAATAACTGTTCTTGTTCTACTCACTATGTTGTACAGTATGACATAGCCAATCTACAAAAAGTATATGCACAAAAAAAAAAATATTATCTGTTTAAAGCTGATGTTTCCGTATGGCAATTTTTACGGTTATATTGGTCCAACTTGAACCAACATAGTTATGTACCATACCAATGGGATCCCTATGGAAGCTGTAAATCACTGCAAAGCATTCTCTGATTGGATGAGGTGAAGAGGCAGGGTGATAATGTCACAATCTCCACTTCAAACGCAACGTGCTCTCTGAAAGGCACCTGTGCCGAGTGAATAACCTCCTGTGTTCGCAATGCAGCAGGGCAACTGCTTGGCATTGGACCTGGAAGCTTGTGGAGATGACTGTAGGAGTGGTGCCCAATACAGTGATTTCCAGCTTCCACAGGGATCCCACAGGTATACTTACATTGGTCCAAGTTGGAAAATGTAACTACGTAAAGTTTGCCATACTTAAATTTTAGCTTAAGGCTGCATGCACATGGACATTTTCAAATAATCCCATTTACGCTTTTTTTAAAAAAAAATGATTGGTCTGGTGCATATTTAGACACACTGATGCATTTATTTAACACATTCATGCACGCAAGGAGTATGCAGGTAATTTAATTCTAATGGCTACAATATTGATTTTTTCTAGCCACTAGATCTAAAGTATGCTTATATGTGCGAATATATGCGTAAATTACGCCAGTCTCTTTGAGCGCAGATTGAGGGCATTTTTTATGCACCTAAACGCTGCTCTAAAACATGAATCTAAACACCACAATGTCTAATAAAACCATTAAAAAAAACAAAAAAACAAACAGAAACATCCCTCTAAAAGCGGTATTCTTTCTGCCCATGTGCCCTAAAGTAAACACATAGCATGTGTTTTTTGTAACATTAGTATCATCTGAAATATCTGCACAGGCTAGGTTTAAAGTGATGGCAATTTTTTTCTCAAGTAAGTATTTAAGGGGGGCTGGGGGGGGGGGGGAGCTGACGTTATGAGGTTTTTTTTACCCTAATTCAGAGAACGCATTAAGGTAAAAAAAAAAAAAAAAAAAGATGTTTGCCTTTACTGCCACTTAAAATCTTATAAAAAAAATATGCTAAGAAACAGTGTTAATTTTAGTCTTAGGACTAAAATGGCATTTTAATTTTAGTCCCTTTTTAGTCTTCTGCAATTGTTTTAGTTTTAGTCGTATTTAGTCGACTAAATCTCCAGTACATTTCAGTAATTGCAATTTAGTTTTAGTCATAGTCTTTTGACTAAAATGGCATTTTAGTTTTAGTCTCATTTTAGTCTTTTGCCTAAAATGGCTTTTAGTTTTAGTCGTATTTTAGTCATCTCAATTGTTTTCGTTTTAGTCGTTTTTTAGTCAACTAAAATAGTATTCATTTAGTCAACTAAAATGTTTTAGTCGTTTTAATCGACTAATTTAACACTGCTAAGAAAAACCTGACAGAGATTCTAACCCTTCCAGACTCTATTTAAAACAAAAAAAGAAGTTTTAACTGGAATTCCAACATAAATAATTCCCTATAGTCTCCAAAAAAAATCTTGTACAGCAGTTTACACTATGATGAGAAAACCCCGCCTATCCTTTACAGCCAATGAAGGTGCTTCTGTTTGATCTGCGACTGCCATGGTGCTGCACATGTGATCAGTTATGACAACAGCCATTGGATGGTTTTGATAGTATGGTTAACCACTAAGCCACCGCCCACCGTCATATGACGGCGGGACGAGGCTTCTGTTGTTCTGGGAGGACGTCATATGACGTCCTCGCCCTCCCGAGCCACTAGGGGGCGCGCGCGCGCCGCCGGCGGCGTCGCTCGGGACCTCGTGTGCGTGCCCAGCGGCCGCGATGTCCACCGGGCATCCGCGATTGCCGGGTAACCGAGCAGGAGCGTGGATCTGTGCATGTAAACACAGATCCACGTCCTGTCAGAGAGGAGAGGAGACCGATGGCGTGTCCCTTGTGCATAGGGACACCGATCGGTCACCTCCCCCAGTCAGTCCCCTCCCCCCACAGTTAGAATCACCTCCTTAGGTCATACATTAACCCCTCGAGCGCCCCCTAGTGTTAACCCCTTCCCTGCCAGTCACATTTACACAGTAATCAATGCAATTTTATAGCATTGATCGCTGTATAAATGTGAATGGTCCCAAAAATGTGTCAAAAGTGTCCGATGTGTCCGGCGCAATATTGCAGTCACAATAAAAATCGCAGATCGCCGCCATTACTAGTAAAAAATAAATAAATAATAAAAATGCTATAAATCTATCCCCTATTTTGTAGACGCTATAACTTTTGCGCAAACCAATCAATATACGCTTATCGCAATTTTTTTTTACCAAAAATATGTAGAAGAATACATAATGGCCTAAACTGAGGAAAAAATTTGTTAAAAAAAAAAAAAAATTGGATATTTATTATAGCAAAAAGTAAAAAATATTGTGTTTTTTCAAAATTGTCCCTCTTCTTTTGTTTATAGCGCAAAAAGTAAAAACTGCAGAGGTGATCAAATACCACCAAAAGAAAGCTCTATTTGTGGGGAAAAAATGATAAAAATTTCATTAGGGTGCAGTGTAACATGACCGCGCAATTGTCATTCAAAGTGCGACAGCGCTGAAAACTGAAAAATGGCTTGGGCAGGAAGGGGGTGAAAGTGCCCTGTATTGAGGTGGTTAAAGTAGATGTAAACCCTTACATATACCCAGTGAAATGAACAACCTCAGATGATACACAGGGATGAAACAAATCTCCCTACATAAGTTGTACATGCATATCTGCTGTCATCATCTTTACTATTATTTTACAGGATGCTTGTAATCCAAAGCACTTGTATATCAAAGCAATCTTCCCCATAAGAAATAATGGAAACTCAGATGATTCGTTTGGCAACCATTTATTCATAAGTCCTTCAGTTTATAGTACATATAAAAAGATTATAGCAATGTGAGGTTGTGTAACCATAAAATGTCCTTCCACAAATGGAAGCCTCCACAAGGGGGTTAGAAGCAAAATCTAGCAGGAGCTACAGAGTATAAAAGAGAAGAGAGGCGCCTCCAAGTGTAGCAGTATGGTTACATTTAATGAAGGTACAACATATAGCAACTCACATGGTTGATGATTAAAAGAGGCACATCTAAGTATGCAGGCATCCCTGCAGTAGAGCGATCTGAAAGCGAGGCTTGACGTGCTCATAGAGTGCATCGTGGAAGGGATGACGTTGATGGCGGTGCGGAGGACGGTCTATGTGGACATCTTTACCCCGGATGCCTGTATACTTAAATGTGCCTGTTCTAATTATCAACCATGGGACTTGCTAAATGTTGTACCTTCATTAACCACTTCAGTCCCGGAAAATTTAGCTTCTCAATGACCAGGCCATTTTTTGCGATATGGCACTGCGTCGCTTTAACTGGCCATTGCGCAGTCGCGCGACGTTGTACCCAAACAAAATTTACGTCCTTTTTTTCCCACAAATAGAGCTTTCTTTTGGTGGTATTTGATCACCTCTGTGGTTTTTATTTTTGCGCTATAAACAAAAAAGTGCGACAATTTTGAAAAAAAAAACACAATATTTTGTACTTTTTGCTATAGTAAATATCCCCAATTGTTTTAAAAAAAAAGCTAATTTTTTTCTCAGTTTAGGCCGATATGTATTCTTCTACATATATTTGGTAATAAAAATCGCAATAAGCGTATATTGATTGGTTTGCGCAAAAGTTATAGCGTCTACAAAATAGGGGATAGATTTATGGCATTTTTATTATTGTTTTTTTTTACTAGTAATGGCGGCGATCTGCGATTTTTATCGGGACTGCGACATTATGGCGGACACATCAGACACTTTTGACACATTTTTGGGATGATTGACAATTATACAGCGATCAGTGCTATAAAAATGCACTGATAACTGTATGAACGTCACTGGCAGGGAAGGGGTTAACACTAGGGGGCGATCAAGGGGTTAACTGTGTTCCCTGGTGTGTGTTCTAACTGTAGGGGGAGGGGACTGACTATAGGAGATGACAGATCATGATTCCTAGCTATTAGGAACTCACGATCTGCATCTCCTCTCCTCACAGAACAGGGATTTGTGTGTTTACACACACACGTCCCTGTTCTGCCTCTGGTGCCCGTGATTGCACGTGGCTGGCGGTCATCGCAACCGCTGGTCACGAGCATTAGCACCCCAACAGTACAGCGGGCGCACGCACGCACACCTGCTATCCCGCTTAAAGGAGCCGATGTACAGCTACGACGGTTCGTGGGATCGTGCCGACCTGCCGCAGCATAATGACAGTGGCTGGTCGGCAAGTGGTTAACTGTAACCATATTGCTACACTTAGAGGTGCCTCTCTTGTCTTTTATACTCATGACGCTACTTGTATATCAAGACATCGCTTGTATATCAAGTAAAAATGTATTTAAAACTTTTGCTTGTCTTGCAAAATGCTCTCAAACCAAGTTACTCTCAAACCAAGGTTTTACTGTATACTTTAATACAGTAAGAATCAGAAAGCTCTTTATATATTCTTTAGAAAGTTCAGATCGTTCAGCACTGCATTGAGGTTTGGTCATACAGTCAAGACAGCTGATTGGAGGAAAGGCACACACCCCCTTTCCTCATAGGTAGAGACTTTCAGTTCTGTTCGTTGAATAGTTCAGTTTTATACTAATCTATTTATAGCATCTTCCCCAACACAAAACTTTTATCTTAGTTGTCTGAGAACTTGTAAGGAGTTATCAGGCTGATAATAGAAGAATGGATCAGGAGAAAGCCATGGGACATAGTACTTTGAAGAGAGATAAGAAAACACTGCAGATATATGTGCCCAGCTCAAATTTCATGAATCTGGTTTACATCCACTTTAAGGACACAAGCAAATGTGACAGTTAGCAATTTCGACATTCCAGGAATGTAACTGTTTTTTGAAACCATTAAAATCGATATGGGTTTAATTCCGCTTTATGATTTACTGCTGCTCAGGGGCTCTGGGCTTCAGCAAAATGGCAATTTACAGCCCACACTAATTCTGGTAGCATAATTATATTTGTGGAATGTATGTTCCTTGCTAAAGAACATTATTTTTTTATCAAGTGGTTATGAGTAAAGCTCTGCTTTAAAGCTGTCAACAGATCAGCTTCAACAAATGTGGCAGTGTCTAAAAATAGAAAGCAACTGAGCATGTGCAAAGCTGGATTACTGGATTTTAAACAGTATAGACACTTCTTTTTAATGTTTTACATATCTATACTAGGGGCCAGCCTGAAGTGATCTAGCAGAACTTAATTTTCTGACCAAAGTTCCACTTTAAGGACAATTAAACAAAATGAATTTAGATTAGACTGACCTGAGGGCGAAGAGGCTCGAATCCGCTGTATTGATCATTTGGAACTACAGAGGAGATGACCTAAACAATAAACAAATCAGATATGTTATAGAGTCAGTCAATCCTGAACTCATATTTCAGTTTTTGTTAGATGCCGAACAGTTAAAGATGATTTCCAGGCAAATAGCTAACTATATACTATACTATATAACTATATACATATACTGTAACAGAAATGTTTTAACTGCCAAAGCCACTGAATTTATGACTGCATAGTTTATTATTGTATGGAATGTGCACTTAGAACCAAACCAACCAGTTATTTCCACAAGTATGAATGTTGACATTTGACACTGAGTCATCCCATTGTCATTAGATTAGATCACCTTTGGTTTCCCCAGGAAATCTTTGGATTTTAGCTGCTCGACTTCCTGCTTCCTTGGCCTGAAGAGCTCGGTCTCTGGTACGTGCAGCGGCTGGAGTAAAACACGTTTCTGTGTAAGAATACATATTCCATGGTTAGGTCATATGTAGGTGTACTATAAGATAATCATGTTATTATAAGGACTTTGTCCTAGGAAGCTGTCATCATGGCCTGCATTTAGTAAATACTGCTGGGCCTAATGTGTAAAATCTTAAAGATAAATTCCACTAATTCAGCCACTTTGTAGAAAGTGAAGTCCAAGGAGCTGCGTGACTTCTCCTGGGCTTATCTCTATTATCTATGTATGTCTGAAAGGTTTATTGCTTTACAGGGCTGTTAGAGAGGAGAGAAGCACACCGAGTAGATATGCACACCCTTCACTTCTGCTAGCCATTCAAAGAAGCCTTTGTATTTTGTAAATGTGTTCACATGTTACCAAGGCTTCTGTAATTGGACAGGAGGATGAGAAGGGGACATATTAGCTGCAGCGACAATCATAGCTCAGAAGGATCAGCGTCGCTCTCCCGGCACTACAGCAAAAGCTGTCTTCCAGGAGAACTATAAAGCTATCAGATATAAATAATAGAGCTAAGCCCAGGAGGAGTCATGCACCTCGCTAGACTTACCTCATAGTGAGCCTTCATTTTTTACAAAGGAGCTAAATTCCTGGAATTCAGCTTTAAAGAGACTTTAAGTGATAGGAGAAAACCTCTTCATTTGCCTCCCTACCCGCAGGAACATCCTGCTCAGAACTCCCACCTATAGGATAAGTAACTCTAATGCAGTGTGCACATGGGCGGACTGGTCCGATGGGACGAATCCGTCTGACAATCCGACCGTGTGTGGGCTTCACCGGACCTGCAGCAGACTTTTTCGGTCGAAAATCAGACGGACTCGAGTCTGGTCGAAAAATTTGCTCGCCTGTATGCTAGACCGACAGACGAAAACCGACACTAGGGCAGCTATTGGCTACTGGCTATCAACTTCCTTATTTTAGTCCAGTCGTAAGTCATCACCTATGAATCCGTTGGATTTTGGTGTGATCGTGTGTAGGCAAGTCCGTTCGTTCGAAATTCCGTCGAAAGTCCAACAAAAGTCCGTCGAAAGTCCGTCGGAAAAACCATCGGACCTTTAATGCCGAACAGTCCGCCCGTGTGTACACAACATAAGGTTACTACCATCTGGAGCTGATCAGACTTTTTCTGCCATCCTGCTTTACAGTGGGGCTTCCCTTCACCCAAACCAGAAAGGGCAAACCTCTTCTGGAGGAAAAGGAAGAAGAATGGTTCTCAATCAAAGACAACATTTTTTACCCAACATGTTTTGGGACATTATTGGACTCCTTTGTCAGGGCTTTGAACATAAAATGAAAAGGAAGAACAAATCTGAATTATAGTGGTAAAAGAATATTTAAAAAATGTGAAATAAAAATCATAATACATCATGCAATATCATAATACAGTATCTCACAAAAGTGAGTACACCCCTCACATTTTTGTAAATATTTTATTATATAATTTCATGTGTCAACACTGAAGAAATGACATTTTGCTACAATGTAAAGTAGTGAGTGTACAGCCTGTATAACAGTGTAAATTTGCTGCCCCCTCAAAGTAACTCAGCACACATTCATTATTGTCTAAACCACTGGCAACAAAAGTGAGTACACCCCTAAGTGAAAATGTCCACATTAGGCCCAATTAGCCATTTTCCCTCCCCAGTGTCATGTGACTCGTTAGTATTACAATTGAGCAGGTGTGTTAAATTTGGTGTTATTACTCTCACTCTCTCATACTGGTCACTGGAAGTTCAATATGGCACCTCATGGCAAAGAACTCTCTGAGGATCTGAAAAAAAAGTATTTTTGCGCTACATAAAGATGGCCTAGGGCCTAGGCTATAAGAAAATTGGAAAGACCCTGAAACTGAGCTGCAGCATGGTGGCCAAGACTATATAGCGGTTTAACAGGACAGGTTCCATTCAGAACAGGCCTCGCCATGGTCGACCAAAGAAGTTGAGTGCACGTGCTCAGCGTCCTATCCAGAGGTTGTCTTTGGGAAATAGATGTATGAGTGCTGCTAGAGGTTGAAGGGGGGTCAGCCTGTCAGTGCTAAGACCATATGACGCACACTGCATCAAATTGGTCTGCATGGTTGTCATCCCAGAAGGAAGCCTCTTCTAAAGATGATGCACAAGAAAGTCTAAAAACAGTTTGCTGAAGACAAGCACTAAGGATATGGATTACTGGAACCATGTCCTGTGGTCTGATTAGACTAAGATAAACTTATTTGGTTTAGAGGGTGTCAAGCGTGTGTGGTGGCAACCAGGTGAGGAGTACAAAGACAAGTGTGTCTTGCCTACAGTCAAGCATGGTGATGGGAATGTCATGGTCTGGGACTGCATGAGTGCTGCTGGCACTGGGAGCTACAGTTCATTGAGGGAACCATGAATGCCAACATGTACTGTGACATACTGAAGCAGAGCATGATCCCCTACCTTTAGAGACTGGGCCACAGGGCAGTATTCCAACATGATAATGACCCCAAACACATTTTCAAGACGACCACTGCCTTGCTAAAGAAGCTGAGGGTAAAGGTGATGGACTGGCCAAGCATGTCTCCAGACTTAAACCCTATTAAGCATCTGTGGGGCATCCTCAAACGGAAAGTGGAGGAGTGCAAGGTCTCTAACATCCACCAGCTCCGTGATGTTGTCATGGAGGAGTGGAAGAGGACTCCAGTGGCAACCTGTGAAGCTCTGGTGAACTCCATGCCCAAGAGGGTTAAGGCAGTGCTGGAAAATAATGGTAGCCACACAAAATATTGACACTTTGGGTCCAATTTTGACATTTTCACTTAGCGGTGTACTCACTTTTGTTACCAGCTGTTTAGACATTAATGGCTGTGTATGGAGTAATTTTGAGGGGACCGCAAATTTACACTGTTATACAAGCTGTACACTCACTACTTTACATTGTAGCAAAGTGTAATTTCTTCAGTATTGTCACATAAAAAGATATAATAAAATAGTTACAAAAATGTGAGGGATGGACTAATTTTGTGAGATACTGTATCTATGCTATACGGTTGGCAAGCAGTTAACTAGAAAAAAAACTTTTATTACTCTTAGCCTCAATTTTTTTTTTGCTGCTGTTATCCAAATACCTGTTAAAGGGTGGCTATGTTCATTCTAGAGGGTATGTAAGAATGTAGGGTATGAAAGATATAATAAAACATTTACAAAAATGTGAGGGGTGTACTCACTTTTGTGAGATACTATATATTTTCAAATATGATATAATATATCAGCTTCCAGGTTTTTGTTTGCCAGATTTTGTACTCTCCAGTTTTAGCAAATCAACCCCATTATGGTGTTTACATTTTTGTATAACACTGTAGTTCTGATATTTGGTATTATATAATATTTTTATTGTTGCTCTGACAAAGCAGAACTTTTAATTCCTTAAAACGCAATGGCTAAAATTCAGATGTCTAAAAAAAAAACAAAAAAAAAAAAAAACGCATTTGATTGAGAATCATTTGTTTGCCATTTACACCAAAAAAGGTGGAATAAAGTTGTAATGGAGCACTCACTTTATCTATATCTCTAATAGCAGTGTTACCCACGACTGCATAGCACAGCTAGTAAAGTAGTTAAGCGTGGGGAAGCCAAGAAAGATACAGAGTCTCAATGTAAACAAAACTGGATATTCTGGGTGACACCACTGCAATCTTCTACATAAACCTTCTAAGACTTTCTGTGGTGAATTATAGAAATGGGCAAACAAAAATTGTTCACCTGAACATGGTCCAAGGCTGATTCCAGCAGCGCATTTTTGGATTCGCTGGGCAAATAGCTGACAGCCCCAATGAGCTTCTCTTGTGCAGAGTCCCATTGCCCCATGTGGCAAAGGACAACCGCTGTGTTATAAAGGATCTGTACAGAAAAAAGATTAATAGAAAACTTACACCTGAAACTGCCTCTTTATTAGACACAATGGTTTGTTTTGATAATATCCACGTAATCCTACCTCCTCATGTTCATTTAACACGTAAATCTGCATTCTCCCTACACATTCACCCTTTACCAACTCCCAGCCATATTCAGTGGAGCAACATTTTTTGCATCTGTCCCTTTTACATGTATGTCCACTGCATGTTCCAACCATTCTGCCTTGTCTACTGTACCACTTTACTTTGCAGTTTTCCACTATTCCCAAGCAGTTGTGTTAGGAAGGTGATCCTTCTGATCTTCTGACTCTTACATAGTTAGTCTGATTGAAAAAGGACACACGTCCATCTAGTTCAAACAATTCCTCTATGATTCAGCATTGGCCTCTCACTGTAACAGGATATCATTTAAAGTCCTCAACACCTCCTTAAAGGACCTCCTTACAACTCCTCTTTAGCCTACAGACGTAGATCTAACTGGAACTTGCTGTGCTTGCAAACATTTTCTTCTTCATCCATGGCCAGCATATTTCACACATGCCGCCTGGACTTCTCTGGTGCTGATTCACATCTCTAAAATGCCCTACATCATAATCAGCATGCCCCATCTCGCCAAATCACCATTAAAATAAATATTTTAACCAAATCAATTACCCTTCACAAAGTTTCCCTTTACCAACCAACCATCCTGACTTCTCCTGTCAATCATATACCAACTAACCATTCTGCTTTCTCCCGTCACTACAATACCCATCTACAGCACACATTCTCAATCAATGCTACTTATGCCCTATACGGTGCTGTTATTATGAAGTGGCAAGAGATATTTTGAACTTCCTTTTTATCTGGCCTTTTTCTGTAATAAAACAGGACTGTGAAGATCCCTGGGGGTAAGCCACAAGACTGATGTGAAATTGTAAATAATAGATTACCTGCAACCCATTACAAAGACATATTCTTACCTCCCAGTTAAAGAGTAGGTGGCGGAGTCCAAGCTGCTTATAATCTATAACACTGTTGTTTCTCAGCTGTGTTAGGGCCAGGTGGCAGTCACTCAACGCCTTTTCATACCTGCCGAGGAGAAAGATCATAGAATATTTTGGTATTTGGAGAAATAAAAGGACTTGACTATGTAACTAGACAGAGATGGTTCCCTAACTCACAGATTATTGACCACCTCAGTACCAGCATGTTACAATCCATTCCTTTCTAAAAAAAAAATTTGAGTTTTTTTGGTGATGTGATATGTTGACTTATAATTACTCAGCCACACAATAGTGTACCCAGGTGAAATTTATATCATTTTATTTTATATCATAGACAGAGCTTTGGGGGTATTTAATAACCACTGTTTTTATTTTATTTTTTACTATAAAAAGGAAAAAAAAAAACAAGAATTAAAGAAAAAACTTTCCCTTACTTATAAAACATATCAAATATATAGCCTTTCTTCATAAAAGACTAAATGTAGCTGAAAAAACAAAATAAGCACAAGGGGTGTTAATTACCTTCAGTAGGGATGTGTCCCTTGGGCTGCTGGGTCCTCCTTTAGATGAAATCTTCCTACGCCGATGCCCTTCCCTCCACACAGCCTTAATCTTTTAGTGCAGCGGGGGTTAATACAGTTAAGAGGCTGTCACTGGCTCTGAACAAGAGAGCCTGACTATGCCCACCTTTTTCACCTAGCTGCTTCATTCATAGAAGTCTTACTACAGCTTTGATGAATAAAACAGGTCTATTAATGGAGGACAGGCGGATAATGGAAAGGTCCATCTCCTCCATTCTTGGATCCTGTTTTATTCACACCAGCTGTAGTACAACTTCTATGACTGGAGCAGCTGGGTGGAAAGGGCGGGCATAGTCGGGCACTCATGATGAGAGTCTGTGACAGCCCCTTAACTGTATTAACCCCCGGCCACCGGGGGATGGGGCGGGACATTGGAGGAGGAAGACTTTAGTTAAAGGAGAACACAGCACCACAAGGCTTTAATATAGACCAAAATGTATTCTAGATGGACCAAGTGTTAGCAGAAAGCTGCATGGGGAGTCATGTCCTCCAGTCATCTTCTGGAACAATGGTTAAACATGGTTAAACCACTGACATATTTAATCCACTAGAATATGGACTTCCTCAGGGTGGATCTATGGCTGTCACATGGTAGAGCTGCTTATACATCCTAAAAGCCATGCGGAAGAACATTTAGACCCTATAGATTTGTTAGGGTGAAATGGCAAATTGAGTATGTCAATATCTTAAACCAGGAGTTTCCAAACCAGACTAAATAATACTGGATATACTGTAATAAGAGCTATATTCACATGAATAGTGGCAATCCTAATCTGCATACTGCATAGCTTGTTTACAGCCACTTAGTTTCATTGTATTATTGATTCATGCTTCCTCTATTGTTTTTGATAAGGTGTATGGTACACTTTTTCTGGATGGACAATGTCAGGTACTCATGCATAGTTTGAAATCTCTTAGGTCACGGCTTTGTTTTGTGTGTTATTTGACAATGGTGTAAATTTTTTTACTTTTGCACAGTGAATCATTTTCTCCAGTTTAATGGGAGAGTTTTCCATAGCATTATTTTATATGCATATGAAAAAATAATTACAAATCAAAAAGTGAATTCACCCTAAACTGATATTTGTAGTATGAGTGGAGCTTGGTGGATACAGTCAACCCCTGGCTTCTTATTTGTCCTGAGAGGTAGATCTCCAAGTCATAATTCTACATGATCCATGCCTAGAAATTGGTCACATAATAGAACACATCAGAATTCTTCCAACTCAAGAGAGCAATGTTTTACAATGCTTCTATGGGCTAAAGAAACTGCACCATGTAAAGAGGTTCATTTACTAAAACTGGAGAGTGCAAAGTCTGGTGCAGCTCTGCATAGAAACCAATCAGCTTTCAGGTTTTTTGTCAAAGCTTAATTGAACAAGTTAGAAGCTGAGTGGCTACCATGCACAGCTGTACCAGATTTTGCACTCCAGTTTTAGTAAATCAACCCCAAAGTATATTTGGTATCTCATTGGCTGGAGGACAAGGTGAGATTCAGGTGATCCCGAAGGACACCGTTTATTGTGACACCTTTCAACATCTTCCAGCATCAGCTTCCTTTCTAGTGTTCAGCATTTAGTCACATGACATCCCAGAGCTGCAGAGACAGTTGGTGCTGGAGGACTTCCCTCTGAGATGTTATGATCTCAGGTCTGGATGGGGAGCAGATAGCTACCCAATGTCCAGCACATATCACTGACTACAGATCCTGCTTAGATCAATGTCTGTGTGCGTGGTGAGGTATCTCCAGTCAGGGCCACCAGCCCAACATATCTTAATAGTACTGGTCTAGGGGGAAAATTCCCTACTAACCCCCAGCACAGTCTTTTCTAGGTCTGCCTTCAGCCAGTATGCTTTGGGAAAAAAGTGCAGTACTCAGAGAAAACTCACATTTACAAAAATAGACCATTCAAACTCCATGCAGACAATCCCTTGGCCCTACCACCTAGACCAGGGATAGGCAACCCCAGCATTCCAGCTTTTGTAGTATGAGTCCCAAGAGGCATTGCAAGACTGACAGCTACAGACATGACTCCAAGGAGTAGAGAGGGATGATGGTATTTGTAGTTTCAGTATAGCTGGAGTGCAAAGGCTGCCTACCCCTGACCTAGACCATATCGTCTTAATGGATACTGCACTCCTTTCAGTTTATTTACCTTCCAAGCTTGAAATATACATAACTTCTCTGAAAAAATCCAACAGCTAGGTAGGGGTCCTTTGTGAGAGCATGATTATAGGCCTGCAGAGAAAAAAAAGGTAAAATGTATGTATATTGTATGTTTAGACTTTAGTGATGTTACAATCAACACAAGCTAATTTTATATATACTGTATATAGCTATATATTAGGGTTGTACCAAAACCTTTTTTTTACCGGCGAGTACTGTTACTTTCGGTCAAGTACTCGCCGATACCAAGTACCGATATCTTCGCGTATCGATTTGAGCCCATACAAAATTAATTTGGACTGGAATCACACGTGATTCTTTGCAGTGCCATTTGAGCCCATCCATTTGTATCCATTCAGACACGGAGCTCCGGATAGGCCTTGCCCCCTCTCTCTTATAATTGGTTCACTGACTTTGAATGACAGCAGCAGAAGCCAATGGCGCTCCACTGCTGTCTCGGCCAATGAGGAGGAGAGTCCCGGGCAGCCGAGTCTCTCATGCAACATCACTGAATAGAGATGTGCTCAGGTAAGTATTATAGGGCGTACACACGGTCGGACTTTGTTCGGACATTCCGACAACAAAATCCTAGGATTTTTTCAGACGGATGTTGGCTCAAACTTGTTTTGCCTACACACGGTCGCACAAAGTTGTCGGAATTTCCGATCGACAACCACGCGGTCACGTACACCACGTACGACGAGACTAGAAAAGGCCGGTTCAGAACCAAGCGCGGCACCCTTTGGGCTCCTTTTGCTAATCTCGTGTTAGTAAAAGTTTGGTGAGAGACGATTCGCGCTTTTTCAGACTCGTGGCTTTCAGATCGTTTTCTGCCATTCAGTTTGTGCTTGTGGGTTTGTATCTGCTCTTCAGTGCGTGCAAGCAAGTTCCGCGTGACTTTAAGTAGTCATTGTATTCTTGTTCGTTCGTTACTGGTTTTCAGGTCGCTCTTCACAGGCCTTGCTGTTCTTCAGTGCGTTCTGTTACTTCGTTCTGAGCAGCCGACCGTTTTCTAGCCATGTTTCGTATGCATACTCCTCGTAGAGTTCGTGCTGTGCGGGGGCTTGGTGTTGGGGTCCTGACCTTGACACAAGTCCGGTCCATGAACAGGGTGGGGAGGAGTTCATGGACCAAGAATTGGTTGCTTCAGCGTGACCAGTTCTGTCATATGCCTTTGCTCCGTGAGATCCGTGAGAATAATCCTGATGATTTCAGGAACTTTCTCAGGATGACGGACCCCGTGTTTCACCATTTGTTGGCTTCGCTGACCCCCTATATTAGCAGGCAGGATACCTGCATGAGGCAAGCCATCACTGCGGAGGAGAGGCTGGTCGCTACCTTGCGGTATTTGGCCACAGGGAGAAGCCTGCAGGACCTCAAGTTCTCGACAGGCATCTCCCCCCAGGCTCTGGGGATCATTATCCCAGAGACCTGTTCTGCCATCATCCAGGTCCTGCAGAAGGAATATATGAAGGTAAGATTTTTATCCTTTTATATCCCATTTTATTGTATTGAATGTTTGATAATATATTGTATTTCTTTCCTCATTCCCTAATTACCATGATTGTAATATGCTGTGAATGTCCCCTTTGTCCTCATGCATGCTGGATTTTTATGTAATTATTATTTTATGTCCTTCATACATATTTGCCCTTCAATAACCTCTCCAGCATGGTGTCTCCTGCCCTATATTCACCTCATGTAGTCACTTAACAATGTATTTTATCAGCTCTATAGTAGTGCTTTACCCCAAACACCCCCTAAAATGTTTAGAAATGTTATTTTTTATTTAAATTCAGGCAGAGTGCCAGAGGCTTTTTTTGTGGTGTCCCCAAATTTTTTGTAACCCTCCCTCCCCCAACTGCTAAGTCAGCTGATCCCAATTCTCTATCCTCAATCATCTATCTGCTGACTTTGCCAATCCCATACACACTATACCCACCTCTTTACTGGTCAGATTTATGGATGAATTCCCCAAAGCATGTAGTGCAAGGGCCTGCCTGTATACTTTCCAATGGTACTGTTTAAAGTTCTTGTATCCTATTATTATCTTGATAGGTAATAGCAGAATGTTCAAATGTGCTCAAATGTGTACAGTGTGTATTTATATCTTTGTATTATGACACTTCTTACCTGTCCAGGGGTCTGCCAATAGTGTAACTAAGGAGGGTCTGTTCCAAGTAATACCCATTATTTAGGCATTCATCTCTCAATGAAGTGAAGAGGGTTACCTGTCCAAGAGTTCCCCCCCCCCTATAATGTTAGAAATGGCCCATGAGGGGGGGAGGGGGAATATGATAGGTGTACCTTATACTTTGTTGTTGTTAAATTCCCCTTAATAAATGCTATCTGGAGGTTGCCCCATAATGTTTGTGTCTAATCTGCTTGCCATGTTTCTGTGAAAAAATAGTAATGTTTATTGTTTTTTCCTCAACAGTTTCCTTCCACGCCACAGGAATGGCAGACTGTGGCCTCCCACTTTGCCCAGTGGTGGGACTTTCCTAACTGCGGAGGGGCAATTGATGGGAAACACGTCCACATCGTCCCACCACCCAACTCGGGGTCGTACTATTATAATTACAAGGGGTTTAATAGTATAGTGATGTTGGCGGTGGTGTTGGCTAATTACGACTTCTTGTATGTGGATGTGGGGAAGAATGGCCGGATGTCCGATGGTGGAGTGATCGCCCAGACGGAGTTCTACAGGTGTCTCCAGAATGGCAGCTTGGACTTGCCACCTCCAGAGGACAATGTTGAAGGTCTCCCATTTGTGTTCGTTGCTGATGAAGCATTTGCGCTGGGGGACCACCTGATGCGGCCATTCCCGATGAGGACCCTCACCCCGGAACAGAGGGTTTTTAATTACCGGCTGGCCAGAGCCCGAAGAGTGGTGGAGAACACATTTGGAATCCTGGCCAGCCGGTTCCGATTATTTCTGACACCCATCCATATGGCGGAGTATAAACTGAACCATATAATACTTGCCTGCTGTGTTCTCCATAATTTTTTAAGAAAACATTCAGCCAACTATGCTGGCTCAGTTGGGCCTGAGGCCGGAATCCCAAATCCATCAACACTGACGGCGCTTGAAAGTGGCCGTCCTGGCTTGCCCTCCCTGAGTGCCCGTTATGTCCGGTTACGCTACCTGGAGTTCTTTGCGGGTAGGGGGGCTATCAATATGCCAGACAATCTGTGAAACCTTTTTCAAATAAAAAACAACCAAAAGAAATTCTTTGTGGACATTTACTGCTTGTGTTTGTTTTAGCTGACCCTGACAGAAATGTGTTGAGTGCAGAAAATGTCGTGATTGGGTAACCTTATAAAAAACAGTGTTGGCTGGTACTTCCTAAATGCAAAAACACATTTCACTACAAGTGCACTTGCAACTGCACTGAACCTGCACTTGTAGTGCAAAGTGTATTTGCCCTTAGGAAATAACCCCCATTTTTGCATAAAATAGCAATTACATCACCCCAAAAGTGTTGTAGTGTTGACACAATAATCCACACATTCTTGAGTAAGCAACTTTTTTATACCTGCACAATCACATGTGCATTTACGAAAGGTTTTTAAAACAAACCAACATGTTTGTTGTATAACAATTTTTGCAGTAGCATTATCAAAAATCGAAATATCCATTTCAGATAAAACAGGCCTGTGTAAAACCAACAAGAAAGCCAAAAAACTTGAACTTACAAAGTTCACATATAGTAAAACCTGAAGGCTATATCAGACATCAGTATTTAGGAACTGGGTTTGATATAGCGTTCAGATGGGGGGAAATCACCCCTGGAAAAGCCAAATTTGGAAGATGCACACCAATTTACGAATGTCAACATGTGCTATCTGCCATCAGGGGGGATCAAGGGACGTGTTTTGGGGGAGCAAGCCCTTCCTCAACGCGACTTTATAATTGAGGAAGGGGTTGCACCCCCAAAACGCGTCCATTGGTCTCCCGTGATGGCAGATAGCACATGTTGGCACACTGTGTGCATCCTCCAAATTTGGCTTTTCTAAACATTGAAAACATTTTTGCAAGATTGGACCACAAGAAAACAGGTGATTTTGTGGGGTTTAAATTCGCCCCAAAACATCAATGATGTTATTATTTTTTTTAATAACATCACTGATTTGTTGCTGTATGTTGTGCAATTCGAGATTACACCCCATGATCTATGGGCACTTTCAGATGTGAAACGTTCTCTCTCCCTCACATCACGATCACCTAAAAAGAGATAAAGAACAAAAAAAAAGGTCTCAAAAATCTGCCACCATCCATCTCTTTTACCTGAGCCTGTGGTCGCAGACACTCACCTGTTGTGGTGCCAATCTCCACCACATCTTCTTCTTCCTCCTGCTCAGCTTCTTGGGTTTGCGGTATTTCCCCTTCTTCCAGAGGTGGGGGGTCTGTGTTCTTCTGGGATGAGGGGTGTCCTCCGAGTCTTTTCTCCCCTATGTAAAACAAAAATGGTAGAATTAGCACACAGATATTTGATGGCAGAACTAGAAATAGTAAACATTGCTTGGAAGTGGTGTACAATTGTCTATTTTAGCCGAGTTCCAAGATGTATATTTTTTATTGCCCTTTGTCAAGCTGCAATACTTTACCTGTTTGGTACAAGCTTCACAGATGTAGCCCCCCCTATAGTATACACTGGAGCACCTGTGTGCCCCGCCTAATAAAAATGGTGTTCTGGGGTCCCACACTAGTGCTCCAGTGTCCAGATGTGAAAACAGCTGCTCAGTGTCCTCTCCTTACACACAATCTAGTTTGCATTTCATTCTAGTAACAAACCCATCTACACAAACAAATATTTGGCATCCAAGTAGGCCCCAAAAAATGTGTGAAAATGCATATGGCCTAAACAATGGTGTTCTAGAGGCCGAAAGAAAAATGTTTGATACGAACGAATAATGGGCCCATGAACATTAAAGTTGCCCTTTTAAACGTTACAATTAATAAAAGCATATGGAGCAGAACGAACGGAATAAAGACAGAAAGAATAGGAACACAGCACAACTACTTACTTTTTTGCAGCACTCTCCGGATCTTTCGGTACTGCTCTGGCTCTCTCAACTTCAGGTCCGACCACCGCTTCCTGAGCTGATCTTTTCGATCTTCGTACCCCGAAATTCCTCTCAAGACTCCTGACCACTTTCGCCATGATCTTGGCCTTTCGGATGTTGGGGTTGGGGTAAGGCCCATATTTTTCGTCATAGTCGGACTTCCTCATGATGTCGACCATCTCCAACATCTCCCCAAACGACATATTTGTGGCCTTAAAACGTCTCCTTCTGGATCGGGACGTGCCTGGATCCGGGCTTTCCTCCTCCTCCTCCTCGTTGCTATAATTAGCACACACCTGCTCTAAATCCGCCATCATGCTCTTCACCCACTGCGCCGAACGAAAAGGGGCGGGGAATAGACTAGAAAGAACGTCAGGGGCGGGCGGAGTTACACGCATGCGCAGTGTGTATAAAGCGTAACACGCGTGCGTATTACGTACGATCTGTGAGCGGAGGAAGGAGCATTGGACGTGCCGATCGTAAGAACGAAGGTAAGAGACAAACTTGTGCCTATACTGCTTCTAGATTGAGGCCTATATTGTAACAAGATTAGGAGAGTTTTGTGTGACATTAGACTTTGTCTTGTGTTGTGTCTTGCAGTGAACATGGATATCTTAATGAAAGACAATGACTTCATGTCAGTATTCGTAGAGATGCTAAGTGAGCTGCCCTGTCTGTGGGAGATTACCCACCCCCATTTCAAGAACCAAGCAAAGAGGAAGGCAGCACTGGAGCAATTGTGTGAAATTGTGAAGCAGGTGATCCCCACGGCAGACATCACTTATTTAAAGATTTTCATTGGCGGCCTGAGGAGCACATATCTGAGGGAGCGCAAGAAAGTCCAGGATTCGCAGAGATCCGGAGCAGCAGATGACCTCTATGTCCCCAGGATGTTGTACTATGACAGGCTGCACTTTCTGGCAGGCCAGACTGAACCCAGGCCATCCCTCTCCAGTCTTCCTTCCACGCTTCCTTCCCCCCCAGCTGAGGCTTCTGACGCCCAACCTGGGCCTTCCAGGCCACATGTGGAGGAGCCCAGATTGAGCCAGTTATAGCATTCCTCTAAATATTTCTGCTTGTCCAATCAATGATGTTAACTAGATGTTAGTTGGGAGTACTAATTTAGGATTGTGATTGATGATGCAAAACATTACAAATATGTCCGTTTTTCATACACAGGGAAGTCTCAGCCAGGAGGTGGCCGGGCCGAGCCGGCTGGCTGATATCAAGGTCCCTCCACCCCCCCTGAAAACAGAAAGTGGCAGTAGGAGGAGTACCCTAGAGGAGGCTGCTATAGCATTCTTTTGGAGGGCTACAGAGGTCCTGGAAGCACCCCACACCATGCAGGAGAACATTGCTGCCTTCATAGTCTATAAAATGCAGAGGATGGAGGAGGGCCAAAAAGTCTTGTGTGAGGCCCTCATATCGGAGGCTCTGGAGAAAGGTATGAGGGGCCAAATTACACCTCACACACATCTTTGGGATGGTCCTCCTCCTCCTCCTGCAGGTCCTCCTCCTCCTCCCTCTCCTCCAGGTCCTCCCAGTCCTCCTCCAGGTCCCCCCAGTCCTCCTCCTCCTCAAGGTCCTACTCCTCCTCCTGCCACATCTCCAACTGCACAGCCACAGCCTGGAAGGAAGCGTGGAAGGAAGACCAGACAGTGATTGCCCTGGGTTCAGTCTGGTCGGCCAAAAGATGCAGCCTCTTGTGGTACCACAGCCTGGGGACACAGTTGTCATCTGCTGCTATCCGGATCTCTGGGACTTCTGGACCAGACTGCCCTCCCTTAGATATGGACTCCTCAGGCCACCAATTTTGATGTTGAAGAATTGATGTCTGCCGTGGGGGTCCCAGGCTTCGCTAATTTCTCATGTTGATCCAGTGTTGCCTTCCTCTTTGTTTGGTTCTGATCCCTTAATAAAGGATTTTTGTTTTGAATTATACTCTCCTATGTGTTTTACTTCAAAAATGACAGTTGGTTTGTGAGGATTCAGGTACATTTCAAATATACAATGTGAAATGAACAAGGGACACCAACAACAAACAATCTCCTTGAGATTAAATAATAAAAGATATCAATGGTGTTGGGGTAACTTGACACACAAAACACAGACAAAAATATTCTGGAGTAAAAATAAAAATAACACTGAACAAAGATCAGCCTTGGAAAAAATCCAAACATTAAAACAAAAAAAAAGGCTGAAAATCCAAAAAAAAAAAAAATAAAAAAAATATAAAACTGTCAGATGTGACAACTAATAACAATATATTCAGGGAATCCCACTAAAAAAAACACAAATAAAACTTTGTGAGAAGTGTGTGTGAATATGAGCAGCAAAACTACTTAATTCTTGTCACATTATAAAGAAGAAGAGAGTGCGCTGTATTAAACCATTTTTAACATTGCAGCGTGACGAAAGTGCTGTATCCATTGCGAACGCTATGTTTACCAGAACGAGCTGTCCCGTGTCGGAATTTCTTCTGAGCATGCGTGGCACTTTGTGCGTCGAAACAGACCACACACGGTAGGAATTGACGCGATCGGATTTTGTTGTCGGAAAATTTTATCTCCTGCTCTCCAACTTTGTGTGTCGGAAAATCCGATGGAAAATGTCCGATGGAGCCCACATACGGTCGGAATTTCCGACAACACGCTCCGATCGGACATTGTCCATCGGAAAATCCGACCGTGTGTACAGGGCATTAGAGGGGATGAGGGGGGCTGCAGCACACAGAAGGTTTTTTATCTTAATGCATATAATGTATTAAGATAAAAGACCTTCTGCCTTTACAATCACTTTAAAGTGAACCCAGGACCCTGCATTCACTAGATTTGGTCTTCAACAGTACACAGAACATGGAAATGCAATAGTTTTAGTAAATATAAACTGCTAAATACCTTTTCTCATCAGCAGTATATAGCAGTCTTGTGACTTCTAAAAACCTCTCTAGCAATACACAGCAAACTGAGCATGTGCAGAGAGTCCCCAAGGCTCTGTACTATCAGGAGATGGAGGTCTAGTGAAAGCAGCGCACTCTACAGGGAGAGCCCAATTCAATTGAAGGATCCACCACTCACAAGTGCCCAGGCTCAGTGTGTCCATTCACACCAAAACAGTATATGCAGAAAGCTGGTGCCGGCAACACTGTAATCCGTATGCACATTTATTGACTACATAAGAGTGAAAACAAAACAAAGAAGTTGACGCGTTTTAGTGAGGGCCTTAGTCGTAGCACATTTAAAACTGGAATGGTAAAACAATATATAACCATACAAACTCAACCCAAGAAAAAAATTGCATAATTGATAGGTGTAGTTGCTCAATTAAAATGTTTATACAAAAATACCAAAATTACAATGAGATAAATGAGAACTGACTCAAAAACATAATTTTAAATGCAATATACAAAGTAATGTTGTACACACAACAACCATATGGAAAAAATAAAGATGGGAAAGATTCAAAAATTACATATAAACCATAAATATATGAATCAGAAATGGTAATGGAATTCAGTGCAATATGTAACAATGCCATATGAGTATAAGAAAAAAAATGCATCTCAAAAGACAATAATAATGATACCACCTATTAGGGGTGCGCATCTTCACTGGTCTCACGATTCGATTCGGTTACGATTATCTGGTCAACGATTCGATTCGATTCCGCGATGCATCATGATTACTGACAAGCTCCCACTTCCACTTGGGCCGCCTAAGCGGCCCTTCCACCCTGCAATGTTCTGGAAGACATTACAGTTCCCAAAAGATTGCCCGGCTATGCAGGAAAGCGCAGTTAGACATGCGCACCCGGCTGTGAAGCTGCAAGCTGTCACAGTCGGATGCCCACAGTAGTATTGCCAACGCTGTGGACAGGCAGGGGAGAGAAGGGAGGGTTTGGGTGGCCACGTCGCTGGATTGTGGGACAGGTGAGTGTCTATTAAAAGTCAGAAGATACACTTTTTTTGTAGCTGCTGACTTCTAATAAACAAAAAATTGACTGGAACTCCGCTTTGAATTAAAAATAACCTCACTCCCTTCAAAAGTGCACTAATCCGGTGCACTACAGGGTACAGAGATTCACACACACTGCTGCTGGGAGGTCAGAAGGGATAGAATCCACAGATGACAAACATCCCTGTGAAATTCCCTGTACTGTCTCTGTGCCGACCAGTGGCAGCTGGTGCTCCAAATTTTTTTGGGGGGCGCAAACAAACTGAAAAATACTGAACCTCCCCCATCAAATGCAGCCTCACTGTGCCCCTCAAACGCAGCCACTGTGCCCAAACGCAGCCACTTGTGCCCGTCAAACGCAGCCACTTGTGCCCATCAAACGCAGCCACTTGTGCCTATCGAACACAGCCACTTGTGCCCGTCAAATGCAGCCACTTGTGCCTGTCAAACGCAGCCATCTGTGTCCGTCAATCGCAGCCACCTGTTCCCATCAAACGCAGCCACTGTGCCCATCAAATGCAGCCACCTGTGCCCGTCAAACACAGCCACCTGTGCCCATCAAACCCAGCCACCTGTGCCCGTCAATCGCAGCCACCTGTGCCCGTCAAACGCTGTCACTGTGCCCATCAAACACAGCCACTTGTGCCCGTGAAACACAGCCACTTGTGCCCGTGAAACACAGCCATCTGTGCCCGTCAAACACAGCCACCTGTGCCCATTAAATGCAGCCATCACTAACCCCCCCCCCACACACACACAATGCATGGGCCAGCACTGGTGCTGACAGTTCCTTGACATTCCTGTTTGCACCTTCCAGCCCACTAGGAGTTAACAGTGGAATGTGCACAGGATTGCCAGGGACCTGTCAGCGGAGCGTGAAGTGTAAGGTTACTGTTTTTCAAGTTACTTTCTTTTAATAATTGTTGTGTTACTATGGATGCTGTGCCCCCGCTGTATGTGCTTTTTAAAAAACGATGTCACTTCATACCGAATTTCGCAGTAGTACGATCCCGCTCATGTGACTCCCAGCTCGTCCCGCCCCTCTCCGCTCTCCTCTCACGTGTCTCCTGAGTCCTGACGTCAGCAGGGAATTCTCAGTCCCGCCCGCTGACTATAGTTATCGTATCAGAAGAGAGGCGGGTGGGACTGAGAATTCCCCGCTGACATCAGGACTCAGGAGAGCGGAGAGGAGAGTGGAGAGGGGCGGGACAGGCCGGGAGTCACATGAGCGGAATCGGATCGTACTACGGCGAAATTCGGTATGAAGTGACATCGTTTTTTAAAAAGCACATACAGCGGGGGCACATCATCCATAGTAACACAACATCTATTAAAATAAAGTCATTTTAAAAATACGCTCGGAGCGCTTTCCCGGAAGGGGCGGGGCTAGTAGTCATGACGTCACCCGACATCGATTTTCTGGTCCTTATGCATAGATGACGCATCGGGGGCACCCGAATCGCGATGCATCGATGCAACGATTAATTTCAGCACCCCTACCACCTATACAGTACTGGCAACAACTTGTTTTACCCTGTATACACTAGGAGCATGTTGATACCTTTCAGAATCTACTGGAGAAAGAGCTCCTGTCTCCCAGCCCTGGTTCACATTGGAGAGATTTGGCATGCGATTTGACATCAAATCGCATGCCAAATCAATGGCAATTGGCGGCAATGGCACCTTCCGAATCGGTGCAACATCACACCGATTCCCAAAAGTAGTTCCTGTACTACTTTTGGAAACTTCGGGGTGCGATTTCCATTGACATCTGTACAGGAACCCGCACAGATGTCTCTGAAATCGCCCCCAAAGTGGGGACTTACATGCGAGAATGAAATTGTTCAGCTGAACTCGCACGATTTAATTCCTGCTGTCAGTGTGAACCTAGGCTAAAAGAGGAAATCAACACTGCTCCTCCTTTTGTCATTACCAATCTCAGTAAATCTGAAAGGCAAGCTCTCACTGATCTTAAAGCTTGCACTGACACAGTGATACGTGAGGCAGACAAAGAAGGATCAGTTGTTGTACTTAAAAGAGTTGTAAAGTCTCATGTTTTTTCACCTTAATCATGCATGCTATGCATTAAGGTGAAAAACCTTTTGTGCTTCAGCTACCCCCCCCCCCCCCCCCCCGAGCTCCCTTTTTTTTGCCTTAACCTGATCATTCCAGCGATGAGCACGAGCCCAGCAGCTCCAGCCGCTGTCTCAGGTCCTCATTGGATAGATTGATAGGCAGCAGGAGCCATTGGCTCCCGCTGCTGTCAATCAAATCCAGTGACACGGTAGCCAGGGGCAGGGCCGAGTCCTGCTGTCTGTGTCAATAGACGCAGCAGTGGGACTCGTGAGCGCGCCCGTACAGGTGCCCCCAGGGAATGCGGCTCTTCGTGGGGGCACTCGATGAAGAGGAGGAACCAGGAGCGCCAACGGAGGACCCCAGAAAAGGAGGACTGGTGCCACTCTAGGCGAAACCACTGCACAGAGCAGGTACGTTTAACATGTTTGTTATTTAAAAAAAAACAAAAAACTAACCTCTACAATCACTTTAATGAGAAAGATTACAAAGCTGAGGCTTTGCGCCCACTTAGCGATACATTCACATCTCACACACTCAGCTCTGACCCTACACAGGTTTTAAAACATAAACTCATACACCTTTTGGACATCGGACGAGAAATGGGGGTTTTAACTAAGAAAGTGGCAGAGTATCTCCTTGTGGACTATCCGGTAATACTGATTTTTCAATATCTACCTAAAATCCACAAGGCTGACATTCCCTCTAAAGGTCGCCCGATAGCTGCAGGCATAGGCTTCCTTTTAGAAATATGTCAAAGATACACCTTCCATTTTGAGACATGCTAATGACATTCATTGGCAGGATTCTTTTTTTTGGGTCACTTTGAATGTGAAATCTTTATATTCCTGCAATTCCCCACCCCTTGGCTCAATGCAAATAGATTCCATCTTTTCCACTACAATGCATATAACTCCTCAATAAGGGAATATATTTTGGCAGTGACTTTCTTATTAGAACATAATTACTTCCTTTTTGATGGGGTTTTTTTATGTACAATTCCGCGGCGCTTCCATGGGAGCCAAATTTTCCCCGTCACTAGCCAATCTAGTCTTGGCACTGATAGGTAGCACTGATGTCCACTGATTGGCAGCAGTGATAGGCACTGATTGGTTCACTGTTAGGCAGCACTGATAGACAGCACTGATGGGCACTGATTGGCATTGATAGGCAGCACTTATGGGCACTGATTGGCAGCACTGATTGGCACCAGTTGGCAGCATTGATTGGCACTGATAGGCAGTATTGATGAGCACTGATTGGCATTGATAGGCAGCACTTATGGGCACAGATTGGCATTGATAGACAGCACTGACTGGCAGCATTGATTGGCACTGATTGGCATTGATAGGCAGCACTGATTGGAATTGACAGGCAGCACTGATTGGCTTTGATAGGCAGCCCTTTTGGGCACTGATTGGCAGAACTGATTGGCACTGGTTGGCAGCATTGATTGGCACTGATAGGCAGTACTGATGAGCACTGATTGGAATTGATAGGCAGCACTTATGGGCACTGATTGGCATTGATAGACAGCACTGATTGGCAGCACTGGTTGGCAATGATTGGCAGCATTGATTGGCACTGATAGGCAGCACCGACGGGCACTGATTGGCATTGATAGGCAGCACTGATTGGAATTGATAGGCAGCACTGATTGGCTTTGATAGGCAGCACTTATGGGCACTGATTGGCAGAACTGATTGGCACTGGTTGGCAGCATTGATTGGCACTGATAGGCAGTACTGATGAGCACTGATTGGCATTGATAGGGAGCACTTATGGGCAATGATTGGCATTGATAGGCAGCACTGATTGGCTTTGATAGGCAGCGCTTATGGGCACTGATTGGCACTGGTTGGCAGCACTGATTGGCACTGATAGGCAGTACTGATGAGCACTTATTGGCATTGATAGGCAGCACTGATGGGCACTGATTGGAATTGATAGGAAGCACTGATTGGCTTTGATAGGCAGCACTTATGGGCACTGATTGGCACTGGTTGGCAGCATTGATTGGCACTGATAGGCAGCACTGATGGGCACTGACAGGGTAGAGTGGGAGTTTCACATGCAGCAGATTGTGAGGCGTGCCAGAGCCACTCAGTGTGTGAAACTGTCAGGTAATGTAACTGTTTGCAAGGAGAAAGACCAGCTGTCACAATTCAGCCGTGATGTTGGGGATGGGTGGGATCAAGCAGCTATCAATCAGGACCAGCCAATGACTGGGCTGCTTAAGAAAGGGGGCGGAGCCACATAAATATAGCGGCCCACCCAGACCCCATTCCATTGGCTGGTGTTTGATAGCTGTTCGGTCCTGCCCACCCCCAACATCACTGCTGAGTTTTGACAGCTAGGATTTCTCTCTGTAAGTAGTTACTTTACCTGACTTTACCTGCCAAGCCTCACGATCTGCTGAATGTGAAAATGTTTCACAGGCAGCACGGGCTACACACTCCTTGAATCCATTTCAGAGCAGATCTTGGGAGACAGCACAGGGTGATTAGGGTGTGCACGCCTATGGATTAAAAATATAATTAGAAAGTATTTCCCGGTCTTTATATGGAGATAAAGACCTTATTACAGTCCTTTCCCATGGCTGCAATGTTTCCAGTCGCCGTGCATGTACCCTAGGTAATTCACTGTCCCCCAGCTTGCACAAGTCACCCACTCCATCCAAAAACTGGCTTAGTGTTACTGGTTCCTATAGCTGCGGGTTAAATACTTGCTGCTATTCTGACAAGCATGATAGGAATCATAAATCTATTATTTCATGTCACAATGGTAAGGTGTTTCCTATCAGAGATGTCATCAATTGCAGCACTAAGAATGTGATATATGTAATTGAATGCAGTCTCTGTAAATTACAATACGTAGGATGCAGGTCCACGCCCTTACGCACTATGATCAGTGAACACTATAATGGAGCATCTTATAGTAATGAAAAAAATATGCTGAACATATCTAAACATTTTAAAACTATACATGATGGCAATATAAGCTCCTTTTCCTTTTGTGCAGCACAGAAAATCAAACGGACAATGCGTGGAGGGGATATATACAGAAAAATTCTTGAACAGGAAGTATGGGGGCTCTTTTCCCTGGGTACATGGATCCCCGCAGGTATGAATCATAGATGGGATGTGGATCTCTTTTTGAAGTGACACAACCAATGCTTCATGATGTATGGGTGGTTTTCTGTATCAATAGTCTCCAATATTATATTGCAATACTCATGTGCTTTCTAAGCTGTGTTTTAACAATTTATTATGTTATGTTATGTTGTTCCTATACCCATATGGCATTGTTACTTATTGCACTGCATTCCATTACCATTTCCGATTCACATATTTATGGTTTATCTGTAATTTGTGCATCTTTCCCATCTTCATTTTTTCCACATGGTTGCTTTGCATACAACAACATTACTTTGTTGCATTTAAAATGATGTTTTGGATTCAGTTCTTATTTGTCTCATTGTCCTGCCTGCCTTTGGTATTTTTGTATAAACTGTTTAATTGAGCAACTACACCAATCAATTATGCAATTTTTTACTTGGGTGGAGTTTGTATGAATATAAATAGTTTTACCATTCCAGTTTTAAATTTGCTACGACTAAGGCTCTCACCGAAACGCGTCAGGCTCTTCATTTTATTTTCACTCTTATGTAGTCAATAAATGTGTAGCAATAACTCTCGGCGGAGCTGCTGGTTTAAAGCGGGCTTGTTACCTTCACTCTCCTTCCCTCTGTTTCACCGGCACCGGGTCTAGGGTTCCATTGAGTTTACCTCCGGACGATACAAGCACCAACACTTGAGTACGTTTTCAATGCTTTATTGAACTATTAATGAAGGAAGTAGCAGGAAAGAGGCAGAAGGGAAACTGCAGGGAAAGCTCAAATACCTTTTCTGTAGGATTCTTGACAAATGTCCTTTAGGGTTGAATATTACAGTAGAATGCGCTCCCCTTGTGGGACACACTCTTTGCTCGCCTGGATAGGCCTCCCTCACTTGCCTAGCAGCCAGTACGTAGCAAGAACAAAAGTTTCTGCCACAAACTTGCTTGAGATGAACCCATACGATCCTCTGCCACAGGATGTATTGGTTTTGCGGTGAATGTCAGTCACAGTGCTTGAACCTTTAAGCCAAACCCGGCAACACTATGCTGTAAAGTTACTTTAGGATACATCCTCCAACCGAGTCACCAGGCCCCTCTCCAGACCAGCACTCTGCGTGATCCTTCCATGACGGGTCCCCCCCTGGGATCTCCTCGGTTGTCCAGCTTCTTCACTCTGGATAGACAGCTCAGGACCATTCCTCAGCTGCTGTGGTAGGCCCCAGACAAGCTTCTGGGCCCACCCATGCGCCGCAGCGACGCGGGCCTCCGGAAAGGAGGACCACAGGGTAGCTCTCTAACGCATACCTGTCGGCCAGGAGGGCCAGCAGGTGGCTGTAAAAAAAAACCTAGAATATGGCGTCTGTCCCATAAATACCTTCTCCCAGAATCCCACTCGGAGGACCACCTCCACCGAGTTGTCTCCGGGACAGAAGAGCATCCATACGCTTTGACACGTTGCCTTTCCAACACTAGCCAATAGTAACAACGACACCCACCGGCCCAGAATGGAAACACATGCAACGTCAGCCAAGCTGGAACAGGGGCAAATCTAACTACCCCTAACGAGCAATTTACTAAATTTACCTATCAGATGGTAGATCGCAAATCTACCAGCGCTACATACTCCCTACAGTAGATGTCCCCAACGTCTGTCCAAAAACAATGACAGTAACTCCCAAGCCTGGGAGCAGGTATTTGAGCTTTTAAATAACTTGGATAGTCAGAGAAGAAAGAAAGACAGTGGAAAGACATTATAAGACTTACATCTACAAAACATTATGTTCACGTCCGTAAACAAAACCATCCTATGACTGTACATAACCTCACTATCTATCTAGCTGAAAAGCCTCCCAGCTTGATAGGAGATACAATAGTTCCTGAAAAGGAAAACATATCAAACACACACATATACTGTACAATATCAGGAGCAAAGCCTCATTTTTTTTTTTTTAAATGAGCCTCTATTCCTTTTTTACCTATATCAAAATAATCTTAAGGAGTCCATCCCTGTATAATAATCTCTTTAAATGAAGGAAATCCGGCTAGCAAAACAGAAGTCCTTGGATTTGAAACACTGAGCAGAATATGTAGATCTTGACCACGGAGATCTCTTTATACTGACACTAACTATCTAACTTCAAAGTTCTTTTGTCCATAATCACCAATAAAACCGTGAATCTGGCAAGGTTAGTGTCTTTCCCGTTTTATCCACTGTAGTAATGAAATAGACAACGTCATCTTTTCCGGGCCTGCAGATGACCACTTTGTCAGCACAGATGTGCCGACCGAAGTTCCAGTGCATAAAACATCCACTAAAACGTTCATCCATTTTAACAGAACATCCAGTCTTTTGGAAAGGCTTAGGCACAGACAAATAGTCCCAAACAGCTTCACTGTACCAAAGTTCCCGGTTAATCACTTGCATTATATCCTGGGGCACATAGGGGAATTCCAAACCATACTCTGCAGCCACACGCTTGTTTAACATCCTTTGCAAACGTGCAAGTTTGGGCAAAGATCTGTCTTTCCCTATACCAGGAGGCACACAGGAATCCAATGACCTGCTCACCACAGACCCAGCCGGTGTCTGCAGCGAACTAGCAACTTTTGATAAAGTCTCAGTAACAGTACTGTGCGGCTTCACACAGGGTGACGTCTTCCCAGAACTCAGGGCTGTCCATTCAGGGAAAGTCATAGCAGAGGCGACGTCTTCGCCTTGTGACCACAACAACTCTTGTGACATAGTCTCAAATAAGTCATCATCACCGGAAAGATCCGACATGGATTCTATTTCTGAATCTCCCAACTCTTCCGCTGGCAGATACTTATTTACAGTCCCAGATACATTCCCCATCAGTGGCTTACCTGTTCCTGACGTGGACTTTGGTAGCTCCGGTTCAGGTAACCTCTGAGGTAGGCCTCGACCACGGCCGCGGGAAGCCTTCACATATCCCACCTTCCTCTGAACAGGTGCAACAGGAGTAGGTGTAGCAGACGCAGAAATCACAGTAATGTCCCCTGATGAGATGGCAGCAGCAGTGTCTCTCTCCGGAACATTGTCAGTAACAACAGGCAAAGTGGTGGCCTGCCATTCTCTCTCTCTGTAGTAGTAGCAGCTTCTACTGTGGCGATACCTGTTGCCCAATCCATCCGATAAGCACGGGGCGACGTGGTAGGTTGCTCCACCACAAACAAGTACTCTTCACATTGCGGACATCGGCCAAATGGACGAAGATGCACAGCCAGTCCTTCACATCGATGGCAGATCATGCCCAGTCCCTTAATATCTCCTGAGGTATACAGAACAAACCTCCCCTGCGGCTTCAAACAAACTCCAGTATCCGTAAGCAGGGTTCCGGTCAGCACAGTATTCAACACGGTGTTTGCAGGGAACATTCTCGGTCCCACAATTGGCTGCATCGCCGGAAAAGACATAGCCACACTCTGATCTTCTCAGCACGATCACGAGGCTTCGCTTTTCCTCTGGCGCCAAACACATACACGCGCCCCACGCGGTATCAAGTAGGGTAGGCTCCTCCCACTTGTTCCTCTGATCACGTAGCTCCCGGGCTTTTACTGGCGCCTGCCGCCTACGCACTCAGAAATAAAGTCCTGCAGCTTTAACCCCTTCTCTTCCTGCAAAAATTTTGACAAAGTCCAGCTCTCACCGTAAACTCCCGTTGAAACACTTCTCTGGGTTGCGAGAATTGACGGTCAACAAATCCCGGACGAGCCCCCACAGATAGCAATAACTCTTGGCGGAGCTGCTGGTTTAAAGCGGGCTTGATACCTTCACTCTCCTTCCCTCTGTTTCACCAGCAACGGGTCTAGGGTTCCGTTGAGTTTACCTCCGGACGATACAAGCACCAACACTTGAGTACGTTTTCAATGCTTTATTGAACTATTAACGAAGGAAGTAGCAGGAAAGAGGCAGAAGGGAAACTGCAGGGAAAGCTCAAACAGCTTTTCTGTAGGATTCTTGACAAATGTCCTTTAGGGTTGAATATTACAGTAGAATGCGCTCCCCTTGTGGGACACACTCTTTGCTCGCCTGGATAGGCCTCTCTCACTTGCCTAGCAGCCAGTACGTAGCACGAACAAAAGTCTCTGCCACGGACTTGCTTGAGATGAACCCGTACGATCCTCTGCCACAGGATGTATTGGTTTTGCGGTGAATGTCAGTCACAGTGGTTGAACCTTTAAGCCAAACCCGGCAACACTATGCTGTAAAGTTACTTTAGGATACGTCCTCCAACCGAGTCACCAGGCCCCTCTCCAGACCAGCACTCCGTGTGATCCTTCCATGACGGGTCCCCCCTGGGATCTCCTCGGTTGTCCAGCTTCTTCACTCTGGATAGACAGCTCAGGACCATTCCTCGGCCGCTGTGGTAGGCCCCAAGCTTCTGGGCCCACCCATGAGCCGCAGCGACGCGGGCCTCCGGAACGGAGGATCACGAGGTAGCTCTCTAACGCATACCTGTCGGCCAGGAGGGCCAGCAGTTGGCTGTAAAAGAAACCCTAGAACATGGCTTCTGTCCCATAAATACCCTCTCCCAGAATCCCACTCGGAGGACCACCTCCACCGAGTTGTCTCCGGGACAGAAGAGCATCCATACGCTTTGACACGTTGCCTTTCCAACACTAGCCAATAGTAACAACGACACCCACCGGCCCAGTATGGAAACACATGCAACGTCAGCCAAGCTGCAACAGAGGCAAATCTAACTACCCCTAACGAGCAATTTACTAAATTTACCTATCAGATGGTAGATCGCAAATCTACCAGCGCTACATATGCATAGGGATTGCAGTGTTGCCGGCTCCATCTTTCTGCATATCTGGAGATGGATTGGGGACTGTGGAAGAAGGGGAGGATCAAAGAGGACAGGATCAAACAGTCTTTTTTACACGATACACAGGATTAACCCCTTAGGTTGCACCGTGAGTATAACAAGCATGCTTTACTGCATATACAGACTGACTTTACGGTTGTGGGTTTAGTAACACTTTTCAATTCCCTCTTAGAACCAGTCAGATGTATTTGGGGGATCAATTCCTTCACTGATGAAGCGATTTATAACTAAAGGCATTTAAAAACAAAAATGGCAGCCAATCTTATGGACACCGTTTAGAATGACTGGAGTTTTTGTCAAAGGATGGCGGACTGGGCTGCTGATTTCAAACAGCTTCATGGTGTGTACTTCATCATATACATTCCTCTGGCTTCATTTACCTAAATTGTATGTAAACTGTGAATCGCTTTTATTTGCTTACTTTTTTGTCAGTAAAGAATACCATTCAAAGCATTTTGTTATATCTCACAACAGAAAAAGGAATCAGCGCCACAGAAATTCCTGGACAATTGTGGATCCTAATTAAGAATGCTGCCGCTTAATTCTAGTAAAATACTAGTAGGTAGTGTATATGTGTGAATCAACCTAAATTGTGTAATTAATCATATGTAAAATCAAGTGCAAGTGCAGATTCTCTATATAATTGTCCAAATAAGATGCAAGTGCTTATTCCTAGTAAAATACTAGTAGGTAGTGATAATAAATAAATATCAATCCTAGTAAAATACTAGTAGGTAATGATAATAAATAAATTTGCAGCGCAAATCTATGGAATATCCACAATTGTGTAGACAATTTCCACCAAATATGTATTTATTCTAAGAAAGATGGACTTTATATGGTTCTAAAATACCCAGCCCCTCACTAGAACATTCTGCCCCTATTATATGTGTGAATCAACCTAGATTGTGTAATTAATCATATGTAAAATCAAGTGCAAGTGCAGATTCTCTATATAATTGTCCAAATAAAGTGCAAGTGCTTATTTGCTGAATATGTGTCTATGATAGCACAACATGTGTTGAAAGCAAAGCTCTCTTAACCATAAACAAGAATGTGTGTATTAATGATAAACTCCTACAAAAAACCATTGATGCAATTATGACAAACCAAAAACTTGTTTGGAACTTTTTCTGCATGCATGCTTTTTGTGGGATATTTAGCCATTTTTGTTTTTTGTAAAAAAAAAAAAAATGTGTCTTTCCTTTTTTTTTTGATTAATTAATCACATTTTTTTCACATATGATCATGGCACACATATGTGTTTGCACAGTTTAAGACAAAGTGCACATAGGTCTATTTTTAGGTGGTTTTCTCCACACCTATTTTTTACACATTTTTGGTTTGTCATAATTGCATTCAGATGGTGTCAAGCGTGTGTGGCGGCAACCAGGTGAGGAGTACAAAGACAAGTGTGTCTTGCCTACAGTCAAGCATGGTGGTGGGAGTGTCATGGTCTGGGGATGCATGAGTGCTGCCAGCACTGGGGATCTACAGTTCATTGAGGGAACCATGAATGCCAATATGTACTGTGACATACTGAAGCAGAGCATGATCCCCTCCCTTCAGACACTGGGCCGCAGGGCAGTATTCCAACATGATAACGACCCGAAACACACCTCTAAGACTACCACTGCCTTGCAAAAGTAACTGAGGGTAAAGGTGGTGGACTGGCCAAGCATGTCTCTAGACCTAAACCCTATTGAGCATCTGTGGGGCATCCTCAAATGGAAGGTGGAGGAGCGCAAGTTCTCTAACATCCACCAGCTCCGATATGTTGTCATAGAGGAGTGGAAGAGGACTCCAGTGGCAACCTGTGAAGCTCTGGTGAACTCCATGCCCAAGAGGGTTAAGGCAGTGCTGGAAAATAATGGTGACCACACAAAATATTGACACTTTGGGCCCAATTTGGACATTTTCACTTAGGGGTGTGCTGCTCACTTTTGTTGCCAGTGGTTTAGACATTAATGGCTGTGTGTTGAGTTATTTTGAGGGGACAGCAAATTTACATTGTTATACAAGATGTACACTCACTACTTTACATTGTTGCAAAGTGTCATTTCTTCAGTGTTGTCACATGAAAAGATATAATAAAATATTTACAAAAATGTGAGGGGTGTACTCACTTTTGTGAGATACTGTATCTATGTTGGCAAGCAGTTAACTAGAAAAAAATTGCACTTAGCCTCCATTTTTTTTTTTTGCTGCTGTGATCCAAATTCCTGTTAGAGGATGGCTACGTTCATTCTCAAGGGTATGTAAGAATGTATCCACCCTCTCATGTTCTCTACTGAGATGGACTATGGGGGTTTGTAGGGCGCAAGAGCAGTGCACATGATCACAACTAACGTGCACTGCTCATTCCAAACAAACAGAAGTAAGGGGGGGAAATGAGAGGCTCGCGAGCTCACAGAGGACAATACAAGGTGGCAGACAAACACTGTAAGAAATTACGGTATTTAATGAAAAATAGTTTACAGGGCTGTGTCTGGATTATTTCTGGAGAATAAAGATATCATTCAGTGTCACTTTAAGCTGAAAAGACACTTTAGAGGCAAATATGTTGTACAATTTTAGTACCCTACATCCCTATATTGTACCTCTTCCTTTTTGCTTCCCTCTGTGTTTCCTATTCCTAGTATCTAATTTTTGTTCTTTCCTGTTTCGATTTGTTCCTATTTTTTAATTTAGTGATTTAATTAAAGCGCCAGATGCAAATCTTCCAACTCAACTTGCTTATACTGTATGAATCTTATAGCATATGTATGAGTAAGGCTGTATAAAACATTTAATGTATACAAACTTGAAAATTAAATCGGAAAGCCAAGGTTTTGCGCATGCTTCATTGATCTTTTAAACTACCCATGCTGCCTCTGCCAGTATCAGTAGGGAAAGTACCCATTGAAAGACTACTTACCTCCAAGGCATTCTCTAGATCTCCTTTCAGGACCTGTACACATCCGATGTTAAACCAAATCTTTGATGTGGGATCCTCAATGCTTAAAAAATTCTCCAAAGCTGAATCCAGATTCTGATTGTCTGCAGCCAGGACTCCTTCATGCCAATACTTTATGAGATCTTTGTACGGCATCCTGCAGAGAAACGAAGAAGAATGTGTAGATCCACCTGCAGTAAGAGCAGCTGTACATGTATCAGGAAGTGGAAAAGTCTTGTGTCCCTCCCAGAATCTCATTCCAATCCCGTCTGAAGATTTAATGAAAGGGCACGTAGTTAGCTTTTTAAATTCCAGGCTTGCAACACTCACCTGTGTGTTCACTGGGTTGGAACAAAGATTGCAAAAGTCACTTGCACAAAGGACTTATAAATTCAGTAAATCAGTCATCTATGATTTAAAAGAGTCTGTTTGATGGTTTGAAATGTTGCTGTTACATATGGAGGATTTTATACTTTAACTTGCTGATCTCTACTTCAGGGGCAGATCCAGAGTCTAGTCTCGGGAGGGGCACTGCCAGAAAATACGTTTTTTTGGGGGCAATTTAACAGGGAAATGGCTGATGTTGGCGCTTCAATCATCACGGCACCATGGTTATTATAGTGTCAGGATGTTTGAAACACATTATTTCTATTATTACATTGTTATAGAAAATAAAATAGTTCAACTCACCATAATGCAGAATCAGTGGGAGCCCCGAGTGTGTCACTTGCCACATCGCCTGCCACCAGATGCAGATTATCACTTGCCACGTCACCTGCCACACGTTGCAAATTGTCCACTATCACCTGCCACACATTGCCGATTGTCCACTTGCCACGTCACCTGCCACAAGTTGTGGATTGTCACTTGCCACGTCACCTGTCACACATTGCGGATTGTTCACTTGCCACGTCACCTGCCACAAGTTGTGGATTGTCACTTGCCACATCACCTGTCACACATTGCGGATTGTTCACTTGCCACGTCACCTGCCACAAGTTGTGGATTGTCACTTGCCACGTCACCTGTCACACATTGCGGATTGTTCACTTGCCACGTCACCTGCCACAAGTTGCGGATTGTCCACTTGCCACGTCACCTGCCACAAGCTGCAGATTGTCACTTGCCACATGTTGCAAATTGTCCACTATCACCTGCCACACATTACTGATTGTCCATTTGCCACAAGTTGCAAATTGTCCACCTGCCACCCATTGCGGATTGTCACTTGCCACAAGTTGCGGATTGTCCACTTACCACGTCACCTGCCACACATTGCGGATTGTCCACTTGCCACATCACCTGCCACAAGTTGCAGATAGTTACTTTCCTGCTAAGGTGGAGAATGGAGATTGTCAATTCCTGCATCCCAGTCTGAGTCAGACAGCAGAGAGATGATGTAATCTCTCTGCTGCCTGCACAGTAAGTGAGGGCGGAACTACCAGGATGCAGGGTGGTGAGAGATGATGTCATCTCTCTGCTCCGCCACCCACTGATTGGCCAGTCCACCCACCGAGCCTCCCAGCTGGCAGCTTCCCGTCCATCCCTCCCCCCCCACCGAGCCACCCAGCTGGCAGCTTCCCATCCATCCCCCCCGCTCAGTGTGACTGTACGAGCACACACTTACACGCCGACTGTTTTGAGGCTCCAGCAGGCAACAGCTCCGTCTGACCTGTCACAGTCACGTCGGCTTTCAGACTCGAGTCTGAGTCTGACGTGACTCACTGACGTCACTCGTTGCTAGACGCCAGGCGGCCCTGGCGTTAGCAACGAGTGCAGGGAAGAGGCTCCACCCACCTCCTCCTCCTCCAGGTATCCTGCCATGTCAGTGCGAGTCTCTCTCTCGGCGCCGCTGATCGGCTGATGTGAGAGAGAGACTCGGGTAGAGGCAGCGGCAGCCGCATTGGCACTGGCTTCACTGACATGTCAGTGCTACTATTTCAGGGGGGGCAATTGCCCTGTTGCCCCCCCCCCTGGATCCGTCCCTGCTCTGCTTGTACTTAGGGGGTCAGTTAGACTTGTGATCGTGGTAAAACCTGTTGTTTGAGCCTCATTTTTTTCATGTGTTCGCTGACACCCGCAGATGGGGATCCATTCCCCATCCGTCTAGCGGATCAGATCGGATGACTGCCCCATAAAGAAGAGCGGGCTGTGTCCGCGTCCGCTCTGCAAAGTGACCTGTCCTGACACTGACCTGAGCAGGCAGATCCGCCCAAGGGTAAATGTTTGTTAAGTGTGGTGGTGCATGAATAAAGTGTAATCCTTATCTTATTTCTTGCTCCAGTAGTGTCTCTCCAGCTGTGTGATCGATCCTGGGAAAAAGCTAAATAGCGACACCTGCATATGGGACCAGGAATGACACAAAGAGACAGTTAATATAATATTAAAATGATTGGTTGGTTACTTACCTTTAAAAAACTTTATTCAAATCTTCTGAAATTCCACGGTGGTCATGTGACTAGAAGAACCTATGAGAAGGAAAAAAATTTACAACGGTTATCAGAAAGACGACAGCAGCTGAAAAATAACCCCTACCCCTTTTTTTCGCTGTCCTGTGTTATGTGGAATGGTCCCTTGTAATGTTATGGGATAGTTGTTAAGTGGTACACTTCTAGTTCGAGTTTTAATGGCTGAACTATTGATCGGTATAATAATTTGTAAATGGTTGGTAAGATTACATTAATTGAAAGTCAGTTATAAGTACAGTATCTCACAAAAGTGAGTACATACCTAACATTTTTGTAAATATTTTATTATATCTTTTCATGTAACACTGAAGAAATGCTCCGCCGGAGGTTATGTTTTTTTGTGACATAATGTTTTACACAATGTTTTTTGTTAATTCAATAATATCATTGTTATTTTTATTTTACTCCGGTGTTTTCATTCTATATAAGTTACAAAATATATTTCTTGCATCCTTTGAAACACAACAGTTTAATTTATGGGGAGTCTTTTACTATACTTCAATGTTTTATGATTGTGTGCATTTTTGAGTGAGTTTTTTGTGTTTGCTGCACATGTTTTTATTAAATAAATGTAGCACCCTGATGGTTAGGCAGGGTTGCTGGTAAATTTACCTGCCAGGTATAGTTGCCTTGGCCAATTGATAGGAGATCAATTGATTCCGTCCTAATTCTGGAATTGCTGCACTTCCCTCTACTGTCACTAGATGGCCGGGTATCTGGTGGCATTAGATAAGACAAGGGCATTGCAAGGACAGATTAGGAATAGACAGGGTGTCTCAGCTAATGGGCAGGGATCTTCTTGGGTCCCTTGCCCTGCTGGGAGAGCCTATTTATTTGGGTGAGGTCATGTGATCGGGGTTCTGTGCCACATAGACGGCTGTCTGGGTGGATGTGTGTTGTGCTGCCCCGGGCTGCTAGGCCGGAGCTTGAGGCCTATCCCAGGGACATCTGGCCGCTAGGCTGTCTGAGGGCCTATCCAGAAGCAAGAGAGCAGCGTAGGGTTGGGATTGCAGCTTGCAATCCAACCATAAGTGACGGTTCTGCCGGCCGGAGAACCTGTCGTGGTCGGAGGTAGAGGGGAAGCTGTTGCCACTAAGGGACCAACCACCTTATTACCAGGGAGTACAGTGAGTAGCTGAAGCAAGTACCAGAGCAGAATTCTCACCAACCGAGGAAGGTGAAGAATTGGGAAACTTCAGCAGGTGTCAAGCCAGGGACCCAGCCAGTGGAGGTGCCGCTTGCAGAGCAGCCTTATGTGCCAAGCCAGGGACTGAGCAGGCCAGTGGGGTGACGCTTGAGGAGCATCTGTGAGTGTCAAGGTAGGGACCCAGCAGGAAAGTGGGGGTGACCCTTGAGAAAGCTACTCAGTGAGAAGGTTGGAAGAGCTCAGGAGATCCAGTAGCAGTGGATCAGCAAGTCTAGTGAGAGACTGGGAGCTCAGTGGAGTGAAGATCTACAAGAAGTGATTGTAGAGGAAGTAGAGAAGTTTGTTACAACTTGTGTTAGAAACTGGTACAAGACTGTGCCATATGAGACAGCGCTCCTACACATGCAGATGTGGTGTCCGGTTGGGTGCCTTTCCCTGCATGGCTGTCTACCTAAAGAAGTCTCTGAGTCTGCTAATTACCGTTGCAACTACTCAAGGGTGTCCTGGCCCTAACTCTCTCTCCCACAGTTCTGTTCAAGAGAAAATAAATCTCTCTTTTTTAGTGGTGGAATCACCTCAGGCGGTACCGATTTTGGCAATCTAGACAATGGGTATTTGAGTAGATTTTATTTTGTGTAGTTTTTTTTTCACTTTATGTCATCCCAAGATATATAGTGATACTGGTACAGCCTCAGGTGTTCTGCATTATGTTCTGGTAACTGGTTTTCCTACCGTGTAGGTGGATAGCCCTTCCCATTTAATTACCTTTGAAGGGGAGGCGACTCCTACATATATACAGGGGAACAACCTGATTCACATTGGCTATGATTAAGCGCCCATCTGTGGCGTGAAATGCGTTAGATATCTGTCCTGAACCTCTGTTACTGTATGTGACTAAAACAAAGAGAACCCGCTCCAGGTGTCTGTTTCCTAATGATCTCTCCCCTCTCCAGGCTCAATATGCAACCATATGCAAAAACTGAACAAAAAGTTCCGAATGGCCGCACTCCAATGAAAAACGATTTATTTATTGTTATGATAAATCAATACAGCAAGGATAAAACCACTAACGCGTTTCACACCATTATAGCAGGTCCTTATTCATAGCTAAATTTAAAAAGAATGACAAAGACATATATATGCAAGCAAGCAAGACCGTAAATTGGTGTAATTAAGTATCGTGTACACCCACTATAGGTGCCACCATGTTCTCAATTGATATTAAGGTGAGTCAGCTGGACTACTCCTTTGCATAAACACAAAATTAACTCTTAAGAAAAGGATGACTGAAACTGACCCATAAGAATAAAAATAAAAACCACAAGTTTACGGTGATGCATGCATAACATAATGAAACCTAGACTGGTGGAAAACATCCCACCTTGGAGAGTTGGAGAGTCTCTTAAAAACAAAAAGTTGTTTAAAAAAAACTCTCCATAAACAGATGTATATATATATATATATATATATATATATATATATATATATATATATATATATATATATATATATATATATATATATATATATATATATATATATATATATATATATATGTACTTTGATAAAATGCCTGCAGAGTTTTCTGGCAGAAAAACCTGTGCGTGCTTAGCATTAGAATTCTCATATAAACATGTATATAGAAACTAAAACATTTTTTCTATATTAATAAATGTTGCTTTTGCGCATGCACAGGTAGGTAAACCCAATTTCGAAAACTCCCGCAGGCAATCAGGATTCACTGCATAAAAAGCTGTTATTTAGGCCTCTTTCACACGGACTGTCCGTTCAGGTCCGCCTGTCAGTTTTTTAGAACGGACGCTCCATAGACCTCTATGGAGCATCGGATGTCAGCGGTGACATGTCCGCTGACATCTGACCCGATCTGATCCAAAAAGGTGTGACGGAGGAAAAACCTACTTTTCCATCCGTCTGCGGATCGGATCGGGTGACGACGGACTCTACGGTCCGTCGTCAACCGATCCCCCATAGGGGAGAGCGGCACTCTGACAGGTCCGTCGCTGCACACCCTGTCATCTTCCTGCTCAGCGGGGATCGACGGAGCAGAGCGGGCTTCGTACACGGACACGTCCGTGTGAAGGAGCCCTAACCCCATGACAGAAGAACCTGATAAATATATGCAGACCATAATTCCAGCCCTAAACAACATGTTCTTGGTTGTAGTCCAATCACTTTGGTACAGGTATGCAATACAAGGCCTGTGGACATCTAGAACACCTTTTAAATATACATATTATGACATGAAAACTGGGCAGAATAGATAAATGCAAAGAAACAGATAGACATGATGATACCAAGAAAAAACTGTCAGAAACACATATATAATATATATATATATATATATATATATATATATATATATATATATATATATATATATATATATATATACGTTCTTACTGATCTACTTGCTGACATAGCGGCTAATATAAATTATCGGAAGCCTCCATATTTACATATCAGTGCAGTGATATTAGAGTCTGGGAAGTACACACATTATTATTCATAAAAAAAGGGAAATGTCCCATTCATGATTCATCCCCCCTGGTTTTCTGGTGTTAAAAAGAAGATCCAGTATACCTCTCTTTTACATAGTACTCTAAATTTGTCCCCTTCTCTAACTGGCAAAGATATCTTCTCGACGACCCAGATCACTAAACTTGAAGTATTTTTCTAATGTACCAAATTCCAATGATTGGCTACATTAGTGTCATGGCCTTTCTGAATGTCGTACGGATGATCGTACAGGTGATCACGCAATCTGCGTGTAGTACGCCCAACGTATTGTATATGGCATAATTGGCATGTAACAATGTAAACCAGATAACTAGTGTTACAATTAACAAATGTGGTGATGTTTGACTGTTTGTTAGTAGTGGTTGCTTGAACCATGTCTCCTCTGAGAATGTGGGGACAACAAGGACAACCATTGTGTCCACATCCAAATGTGCCCTTAAATTGCAACTGTCTACTAGGACATTTACTGGTATATAAACTCGGTGATAGAGTGCCTCCTAATGTAGGAGCTCTACGAGACACAGTCTTAACCCCATCAGCAAGAATCTTTGCATAAATCATTAAATAGTACCGGTAAGTGTTTAGAGACAATGTTCCTAATTTTATAAAACTCTGTGCTAAACGGAGTAGAAAAAAATGGCGTGGAAGAAAAAGAGAAAGAATTGCCTTTGGGGCCCCTGTTTCTCCTATTACCGTATATACTCGAGTATAAGTCGTTCCGAGTATAAGTCGAGGCCCCTAATTTACCACAAAAAACTGGGAAAAACTTATTGACCCAAGTATAAGACGAGGGTGAGAAATGCAGAGGGTCAACAATGCCCATCTGCAGCTGCATGCCTCCCTGTGTCCTGTGCAGCCTACCTGTACCCTGTGCATGTGTCCTGTACATGTGCATGTGTTCTGTACATGTGTGTCCTGTACATGTGTCCTGTGTTCCTGTGTCCATGTGTCCTGTGTGCATGTGCAGCCTATCTGTGTCCTGTGCAGCCTCCCTGTGGCGATCTCCATCCTCCCTGTGGCGATCTCCATCCTCAGATGGCGGCCGGCGTGTGATGATAGTGTTCGGCGGCCATTCCACAGTTCAAAAGCCGTGCCTCCTCGTCGTCTGTGATAGGCTGACCGCTGACTGCCTATCACGGACATTCTCTCATTCTCATACCACGGACGAGGATGAGAGAATGTCCGTGATAGGCTGTACACTGACAGCTGTTCAGCCTATCACAGAGGAGCAGGAGGCGCGGCTTTTGAAAGCTGGAATAGCCTCCGAACACTATCATCACACACCGGAAGCCATCTGCCTGCATGACACGCTGATCATGCAGACAGACGGCGTGGACTCGAGTATAAGTCGAAGGGGGCGCTTTCAGCCCAAAAAAAAGGGCTGAAAAATTCGACTTATACTCGAGTATATACGGTAATCTTCTTCCTGTCAGGATTTTCTTGCAACAGTTTATCTCTTGGCGTTTTATTAGCGATATTAACCGCTCTTTTTAGTATGGGGTCAGAATAGCCCCTTTCCTTAAAACGAGAAAACATAATTTTTGATTCCTGTGTATATTTCTGTTGTCACTGCAAATTCGTTTAAGACGCAAAAAGTGGCCCACTGGTATCCCCCCCGGGTATGTTTTGGATGGTTGGAGTCTGCTCGTAAAAGTGCATTCCCTGCTATAGATTTTCTGAAAAGGCTGGTAATAATTTTATCACCCATCCCCTTCAGGATGACATCCAAAAAATCAATTGAAATTGGACTCTTATGTCCTGTGAACTTCAAATTAAGGTCATTGTCATTTAAATAAAGCAACACATTTTCCAGACTATCTGCTTCTTCTGAAACTATAAGCACCGAGTCATCTATGTAGTGACCATAAAATAATGTATTTTTTTTTTCCTACCCTAGTAATAGAATGAAAGATCCTGCGTCTCAACCATGGGAGCCAAACTCCTCTATGTGGGAGAACTGAAGGGATTCCTCCTATGCACTGGTGGCCACTAATATGAGACAATGAGGAGGGGGAGGGGTACTCCAGCCCAAAAAAACCTGGTCAGGGTCTACTACAAAATACAGGGGTTTGGTCACACTATATGGTCATATAGTGCTAAGCCCACTTACTGCGTCAAAGTACCCAGATTTTTTTTAATATGTTCAGGTGTTTTTAACTAGCCTTGCAGGATAAATGTCATTCTTGAATGTATACGCTGTAACCTGTTTTGTACTGTTTGTTGGTCTTATAGCAGCACCATCTTGAATTTAAATGCATTTTAGGGTGTGCCCCCCAAATATGTTTTCGTATATTGTAGTGGACCCTGACCAGGTTTTTTGGGCTGGAGTACTCCTCTCCCTCTTCATTATCTCATATTAGTGGCCACCAGTGCATAGGAGGAATCCCTTCAGTTCTCCCACCTAGAAAAGTTTGGCTCCCGTGGTTGAAATGCAGGATCATTCATTCTATTACTAGGGTAGGAAAAAAAAAAAAAAACACTAATCGGGGTACTTTGACACAGTAAGTGGGCTTAGCACTATATGACCATAGAGTGTGACCAAACCCCCGTATTTTTTTTGAATATGTTCAGGTGTTTTTAACTAGCCTTGCAGGATAAATGTCATTGTTGAATGTGTGCGCTGTAATCTGTTTTGTAGTTTGTTGGTCTTATAGCAGCACCATCTTGAATTTAAACGCATTTTAAGGTGTGCCCCCCAAATATGTTTTTGTATAAAATAATGTATTTGTTCGAAGGGGACTACCACATGCAAAGATGCGGGACCTCTCCCACCATCCCATACCGTATGTGACTACTTGGATTTTATCTGACTTTAACCACTTCAATATGGGGCATTTTCACCCCATTCCTGCCCAGGCCAATTTTCAGCTTTCAGAGCTGTAACATTTTGAATGACAATTGCGCGGTCATGAAACACTGTACCCAAATTTTCCTCCACTCTGGCTGACTGGTGGGGAGGGAGCACAACAACCTCCTATCCCTTCTCCCCCTGGATCCTGATCTGCTGCTTGGGAGCGACTGCCACCTATTCACCCTGGGCCTCCAGAACTGCCGCGGGTGTGGGGCAGAGGTCATAGACCCTCTGTCCAGTTGTCAGCGCTTCAGCTGGAGAAGTTTCTTGTAACTCCACAGATGCTGCTATTGGTGCTGGGTAGAGCTCAGTGATGTTCTGCCCTGATGCCAGCTCTTCTGCTGGTGGCTCACTCGGTTGTTCTTCCTCAGCAGAAAAGTCGATGAAATCACTAGTCTCTGTAACTCCAGGACATGGGTTGGCGGCACTTGGGCCCAGTGCCAACACCTTGGCAGGTGATTCGTAATCCATAACATCCTCTGATGAAAAGTCAATTAAACCCATACGTTTCGTGATCCGTGGCTGTGGAATGAGGATGGCTTCCTCTTCTTCTGAGCTCTGGAACTGCAAATGGGAAGATGAGCCGGCTGCTTCATCTCCCGTACCTTTACCCAGCTGCTGGACAGACGCATTGCTCCATTCAAGCTCAACCTGTGCAGAAACAGGATCGTCAAGGTCAGTCAACACTTGCTGCATCCGCCATAAGACCTCTGCGTCCATAGCTGTGGGTGGAGATGTGCAAAGCACACTGTTACTCTGCCACATTGCAGACTCTTCAACCAGGATTTCAGGACTGTCGGCTGGTACTTCTAGATAGTCCCTGGCAAAGGGAGCCCAGACCTGCTGCTGAGCAGAATCTAGCAGCCGTCTGTAGGCGATCTCCAACTCCCATTTCTGATTGGCTAGAAACTCCAAATATTCCAGTTCCCAGGGAACTTCTGAGACATTCAGAATCCGTTTTCTGTATTCCAACATTTCTTCCAAACTCTACTCCAAATCGCTCCCAAAGTCGGGGTCCTCAGACAGCCCCTCTAATAACAGCCCCAGGCAGCCGTAGCCAAAGCCTTCTGTTGGGGTGTCGTCCGCTGTCCACGGGCACAATTGAGCTACATACCAGCGGAGGGCCCTGTAGCTCTCGTCCAACCGCATATGCGCCTGGACCTGCCTGGTTAACTCAGCTTTCCATTCCTTGTGCGGTTGTCTCCCCAAAAATAACCATTCACACTTCATACTGCAAGCAGCACCTTTCTTGGAAGGAGGAGAGAATTTTTCCCTGGTGTCGTTGCTCATGGGCTAGTGCTTCCTTCCAGAGTTCCCAGCAGACAAAATCATACCATCACAGCAGGACCTGCTGTGACATTGGTCCCCTGTGCTGTATCTGCATCTCTCGCAACCGCCTTCTAAATTCCTCTTCCATGGCAGCTGGTATTTGTACCTCTCCTCTCCTGCTATCCAGACCTTGGATCCAGGGGAAGGTTTGGATGTCCCCGACTGCAAGAAGCATCCCCTTGCCACCAATGTAACGGAACGTCCCACACTCCACGTGGGTGCTTCTGTCATATACCGCTTCCTCCAGTCTGAATACAGATATTAGATATTATAGCCACATATTACAACCAAGAACTAGGCAGGACTCTTTTGGCTGCAAAGCTGGAACTTGAACTGTTTATTTGAACAGAGGCACACAAAGATATACACTCAGAGGACAATCCCCCCTCCTTTGCATAATGACACAGGGTGGGGTAGACTACATTCAGTAATAGACACACAGGTGTATTCAAACTTCTCATCAGTAGACTGTCCTATCAGCAGGGAGAGCTGTTGGAGGAATTCCCCCTCCCTCCTCACAGCTAATCCACATACACATATACATCCCATAATACGTTTCTCCCAAGGCAGACAAACACAATAGAACAATGGGATACAGGCACTTAACAAACACATCGCAACCCCCACCCCACCTCAAACCATCTAGCAATGGTCTCTGACGAAAGGGGGACTTTAGCTTCATATAGTCTTCAAATCAGACTGGGGTTCTTGGTCACCCTGTGCCCCTAATAGACACAGGGTTCCTTATACATAGGAGGAGCTGGGGGAGCTGGACAAGGAGTTTCCAGAGCTCTCCAAGTGAAGCTGGGTTCCACAAGCCCCCCCCCCCCCCTCAAAGTGACTCCTGTCACAGCAATTTTTTGGAAAATTAAGAAATTAAAAAATTTCTTTTTTCAAAATTTTATTTTTTTACATATTGTCACTAGTGCAGTACAGCATCATCATATAACTGGTGTGGCAGTGATCAGGGACACTGACTGGTGACAGTATGAAAAGAAAAATGTATTAAGATTTTTTTAAACATTTTTTTATTTTTTCTTACATCTTTTTCTTACATACTGTATTACCATAGTAACACTATACTACTCTGGGGAATGGATCAGGATTTGTTTTACACACTATGATTGCTTATAACAGTGAATATCACAATATCAATATAAACAACCATTTTTACTGAATAAAATAGATTCATTCAGACTGTATTGCTGTGATTAGCTGTGATTAGCCACAGCTAATCACTTGGTACAGCTGGGCTGTGATTGGCCCTGTTTGTACCATGTGATCAATGTGACCAATTACAGTGATCAACACAATAGTACACAATGAATCAAAGCCATTTATTGTGTAGAATTGTCATGTGATCTGCTGTGATTGGTCACAGCGATCACATGGTACTGGCAGCAGGTTGGTACACTTGTCAGTCATCTGCTGTGTCCGGTGGTCACAGTGGGTGACGAATCACATTGGAGCGTGGCCCGTGGCATTGGAGCATGGCCCCATAGCTAGGGTGGCCACCTCATCCCTTTAAACCCAAACACATATGAATTACAAAGGTTCTGAGACTAATTTAGTGCAGATAAGACACCAAGTGAGTTTAATTACCACCTTAATCAGCCACAGAACCTGTGTAATTAATGTGTGTTCAGGTTTAAAGGGATGAGGTGGCAACTCTACCCATAGTATGTCCTCCCAGTATACAGTAACAAGACTGTCGCCGGCCATCATTTTAGGATAGGCTGGGTGGGAAGGGGTTAAACCTCTGCCCACGTGTGATTCCTTATTGCTGAGCTCAGAGCTACTGCAACAGAGTATTTAACCACATGCCGACCAGCCACCGCAGTTGTACTGCGCCAGAATGGCATGGCTGGGCGAACAGACATTACGTAACGTCGCTTCGCTCTGCGGCCACTAGGGGGGCACGCGCGCCGATGAGAGCGCCTGGTGGTGATCGAACCGGGCTCCCGCGATCGCTCGGGGCACACGGAGAACCCGGAACTGTGTGTGTAACCACACAGTTTCCGGTTCTCTGAGGGGAAAACTTACAGATCGTCTGTTCATGCAGAGTATGAACAGCGATCTCTTAGCTTCCCTGCACAGTCCCCATCCACCTTCAGTTAGAACACAAACTAGGACACACATTAACCCCTTCACTGCCCCCTAGTGTTAACCCCTTCACTGCCAGTGACATTTTTACAGTAATCAAATCATTTTTAATCACACTGATCGCTGTATTAATGCCAATGGTCCCAAAAAATGTGTCAAAATTGTCCGTGTTTGCCATAATGTCGCAGTCACGATAAAAATCGCTGATCACCGCCATTACTAGTAAAAAAAAAAAAAAAATTATTAATAAAAATGCCTTAAAACTATCCCCTATTTTGCAGACGCTATAACTTTTGCGCAAACCAATCAATAAATGCTTATTGCAATTTTTTTTACCAAAAATATGTATCGGCCTAAACTGAGTAAAAAAAAATTTTTTTTTATATATTTTTTGGGGATATTTATTATAGCAAAAAGTAAAAAAATGGGTTTTTTTCAAAACTGTCGCTCTTTTTTGTTTATATCCCAAAAAATAAAAACTGCAGAGGTGATCAAATACCACCAAAAGAAAGCTCTATTTGTGGGGAAAGAAGGAAGTCAATTTTGTTTGGGAGCCACGTCACACGACCGCGATATTGTCAGTTAAAGCGACGCAGTGCCGAATCGCAAAATGTGCTCTGGTCTTTGGCCAGCCAAATGGTCCGGGGCTTAAGTGGTTAAATTGACAGGGAGAGTCTGAGCAACAAGGCAGGAAGGGATGATGCAATCTCTGGCAGTTTTTCAGTTAGACTTCAGGAGGAACATAAATGGCCTACACCAGGGGTAGGCAACCTGGGGCCCTCCAGCTGTTGCAGAACTACAACTCTCATCATGCCTCTGGGAGTAATTGTAACTGCCAGCCTTGCAATGCCTCATGGGGAATGTAGTTCCACAACAGCTGACGGGATACTAGTTGCCTACCCCTGGCCTACACCTATAGCAAGGGCATTACTTAAAGTGGAGTTCCACCCACTTTTACAACTCTTCAGCATCCCTCACTAAACTGTGCACTGTAAACAAATTAGATATTTCTTAATTTTTTTTCTCAGCACCTACTGTATATCTGCTGTATTCATTTTTCACTTCCTCCTACCTGGCCACGGCCCATCGCATCATTTTCTGTTTGCAATGCCTTCTGGGAAGGGGCGGCAACTTCCTCTGAAACTGCCGTTGCTATGAAAACCTGACCTGAAACCTATTACACTGCTTGTGCTGCACTGAGCATGTGCGAGATCTGCAAGGATGAGATCCAGGAAGAAATACAGTCTGGCTTCAGATGCCCACACTTAAGATGGCCACGGACTGCTGTAAGTTTATAAAATAATAAACTACTGCTATAAACTAACAAAACAGACCTTAGTTTACAGACTAACTTTACTAGAATACATTAAGCTTATGTATTATAGGGGTATTTTTATTTAAAAAGTATAATTTCAGCCAGAACACCACTTTAACTTTGGTCAAAGCTGCACACAGATGATCGCCCCTGGATGCAAGCATCTCGGATCCATGTGTGATTACATCTGAACACCGGTGGACTGTCTCAGCCTGTCATTGCTTTATATATATTCTGAGTGGATGCAATTACCTGCCACCACATGTGAATCCAGCTGCAGGAATCTGCTGGGTTCTTGCTGCAGCTGGCAATAAAATACAACATGAGCGAGGCCTTTAGGGGAACTTCTATATAACTAGCCAGTGGGATGGTAAAAACAAGCAGCTGAGCCAAGGTTTTACCACCCAATGGCTGCCCACAGGGCTGCAGTGTTTGACAGGTAGCACCGCCCGTTGATCAATGGGGCGGCACCACAACGCCTGGACAAATGCTTGGCTCACAGTTGTGGTATGGTCCTGCACTATAAAATTGCCGTTTAGCAATTATTACAAATAAAAGTAAGAAAATGACATCAGGATGTGGCAGTAGCACTTCTTGAACGTCTGCCAGCTGATCCTATACCGCCGCATGAAAAGTGATCCACTGCAGATCACTTTTTAGAAGGCAGTAAGCATTACCGCAAATGTGAAAGTGTTCTTATAAAGCAATGAATGTGACTTTCACCAAAAATCCTCTGGCAGTGAATCGATCACTATCATTGAAAGCACATGCACCAGGGAAGATTCACCTTGATTTGAAGTCTGGTGAATGTCAGATTCCAGAACTCACACACACCCACGTATGGGACCAATGTATCCAAAGCCATAACGGATATAAATGCGGTTGCCCATAGCAACTAATAAGCTCATCATTGTGATTTCTGTAGCCAGGATGTGAAAATAAAACCAGGGCTCTGACTGTTCACTATAAGAAAAGCTCTCCCCCAGCTACATATCAGAGGCTCCCCAACCACACTGAGCTCTCTGAAACTGCGCCTAGCAATGTCAAGACCAGCTTCCTGTTACCATGGAAACACCCAGCGTTCTTCACAGACCAGGCGGCTTCACTCTGGCGGCAGTCCCTCACAGAAAAGTGTCCGGGCAGCGCACAGAGCCAAGACAGAAAGGTTCCGGGCGAGGGATACGTGTGCGCAGTGTGGAGAGGTAGGTGCCTCTCGGTTGTTCGATAGATATTGGGGGGGATTTTGGTGTAGAAGGGTATCAATGGCGGGGGGTGACCGGTGAGGTAAATGGAGGAATGGGAGGGGAGACTTCTGTACAGCTGGTATGTTGGAGTGACTTCCTGGGATTGTGTCAGGCCAGGAGAGCAGGAGATCACCATAGTCACCTGCAGCCAGGGGTAGCCCTGTGTGTGCTGAGCTGGGGACATGGGGGCACCCTGCCCTGTATGGGGGGGATAGAGGCCAAGACCTGACTACATCATATTTACAATGTACAAACTGCTCAGAGATGTGGGCAGGGGTATAAGCAGCTGAAGTTGCATGCAAATCCCAAACGCTTCCTGTAAACGTTGTGCTTGAGCCCACCCTTGACCGTATCCCAATCCTTGCTATTGGTCCTCTAATAGGAGGGACGGCCTCACTGACCAATAGTGAGACTGGGAAGGCGGCAGGGAGTGGCTGAGCTTTTATGTTTACAGGAGAAGTTGAGATGCGCACATAACTTCAGCTGCCATATTTATCAGAGTCTACTGATCGCTCTCATAGAAGGTGACGACTGGATATGTGTTTTTTTTTTTTTCTTCCTATTTTTTTAACTTTCTAAAACTTGTAGCCACCCCCTTCCCTACTACTATTCTGGCTTAGGTCAGACTGATGTGTACCTGGTCCTGCAGCCTCCTGGGATACTTAATTCAGGTCTCCCAGGAGGCTGCAAGATTGGCTCACCGAACGGGGGGTGGGGTTGGTGTGTGTCTGAAGCAAAATCAGAACCGGCTACTTGCACATAGAAGGAGGTAGGAGGACTAAGATGGCTGCACCGGACCCGCTGTGTGGCACCTGATCATAGCAGGACAATGCTGGATTCGCTGTGTGGGTATGTAATATAACACTGCAGGTAAGTGGTGAGAAAGCATCCTCCCCGCACAGGACCGGTCCCTGCGGCTCCCCTTCATCCCCCTTCCATGGTCTAGCGGTCTTGTGCAGTCTACTATTCTTGATGTCCTCAAGCCTGTAAAGACCTGCTCTGGATGTGAGAGTATCAGTTACAATCCACTACTGGCTCATGGCTCATGGGGGGGGCTGCTTGATGCTGGAGCGGAGGATCAGGTGAGTATACAGCTTTCTGGTCGCCCCTGGACAAAACTAATAGTTAACCCATGCAGGGCGAGCACAACTCCCACTGCATGGGAAAATGTATTTTTTTGACAGGAGTTGGGCTTTAACCACTTTCCGCCCGGCCTATAGGAGAATGTTAGCCAAGACCGTGGGGGCGCGAATCGTGGCGATCGGTGGTGCAGTATGTCAGTCTGACACACTACTACACCGATCTCGGTAAAGAGCCAACGGAGGCTCTTTACCAGGTGATCAGCCGTGTCAAATAACGGCTGATCACGATGTAAACAGGAAGAGCCGTTGATCGGCTTTTCCTCTCTTGCGTCTGACAGATGCGAGTAGAGGAGAGCCGGTCGGCGGCTCTCCTGACAGGGGGGGTCTGCGCTGATTGTTCATCAGCGCAGCCCCCCTCGGATGCCCACACTGGATTACCAGGGAAGCTGTCAGGACCACCAGCGAAGCACCTAACATGTGGATGGCCAGGTACATCCCCCATGGCCATCCACATGTGCAAATTAATGCCCAACATATGCCAATCAGTGCCCACAAATGGGCACTGACTGGCACCTCTATGGCACAAATAAAATCAGTGATGCTCATCAGTGCCACCCATCAGTGTCCATCAGTGCCACCCATAAGTACCCATCAGTACCGCCTACGAGTGCTGCATACCAGTGCCGCCACCTCATTCGTGCCCATAAGTACAGCCATATCAGTGCCCGTCATTGAATAAGAAAACGTACCTATTTACAAAAATTTCCCTTAACGTCTTTCAGGACAGCACCTTGAGAGCGTGGCTCCACCCACTTGACAGGAAACACACCTCCACCAAACTTTAAAAGGAGGCTCCTTCCCACTTATCATCAGTTTATGTGTTTCCTCCGGCGGGAACACATGTGGGAGTTTGGAGCTCTCAAGGTTCTGTCCTGAGAGAACAGGCTCCCTACTCCACTATTTTTACCTACCTCAGGAGAGCCGATTCCTCCCATTTTCCACAGGCTTACGGGTGCCGGGTGGATGGGCTCCTTCTCCCTCGTCAGTGCTCGGGGAGAGCCAGGACTGCTCCGGGTATTGCTGCTCCCAGGCAGAGGCGTCAGGCATGTCAGGCATTTCTGTTTGTTTTTTTCTTGCCTGCACATGTTTTTTCCCTGACGCCGCCGCCATCTTGGGAAGGGCAGTCAGAGGACTGCATCCGCCGGATGTGAGGTATCCGGAAGTGGGGCGGCATCCATGGAGCAGGCGCCAGGCGTCATTTCCGCCGGAAGCGCAGGGGGAGGAGGGAGGAATAGGTCTGGTGCTTATTTATTGCTGGTTCCGGTCCGGCGCACAGGTGCTATTGGAGTCCGGAACCGGCGTTTTCGCCACAGGCATCACGCTGCTGCCTCAGCATGGATTCAGGAACCGCAGCGAGTGGAACAGGCACAGGCACCAGCAAGGCCCAGGTAAGGAGCAGACTGTAGTTTCTGCTCAGCTTTACTGTGGGGTCTCTCTCTAGCCCTCTTCTCTCTAAATGTTAGTGAAGTTTGAAGGTATTTTTTCCCCCTGGTGGCGGAGGGGCCTGTCAGGGCACATGAGTCTGATAGCTTTTCTCACTGTGCACCTGTGGTGAGCAACCTTGAGTAATCAGGCTGACTCTAAAAGATGGTTTGTCTTTTTTCTCTCTCTTTTTTTTCCCTTATCATGGCAGGCCAAGAGCTCTGACCCTGGGATTAGAAAGAAATGTCCTTCATGCAAAATTAAGTTAAATGAAGGCTGGAAAAAGGCTTTATGTCAAGCATGTATTGACTCCTTGGTGAGGGAAGAAACCACTTCCGCATGCAGTGATCTAATCGCATCTGCCAAAAAGGAATTGGATGCTACTATTCAATCCTTCAGATCCTCACTCACCTATCCATCTGCAAGTCAGCCCACTACCTCACAGTCCTCTCAAGGCTCACTGTTAGTCCCGGCAGTAGAGGCGGAAATGGGTCCTCTGAACCGGGAAGGGCTTTCCCCATCCCATTCTAATGAATCGAATGAGGATAGTGATGAGCTGGAAAATATGTCTTCCAAGTATAAATTGTCTTTGGATCAGGTGGATGGCCTTTTAAAGGCTATTTATGCTACTCTAGGCCTTGAGGAAGAGCATAAGGAGATGTCTTTACATGACAAGATGTATGCAGGGCTTAGTGAGTCTAAGTCCCGTACCTTTCCAGTCCATGCAGTGATTTCTGAAACAATCAGAAAAGAATGGGCTGACCCTGATAGGAAACCATTTTTCTCTAGGGCTCATAAGAGAAGGTTCCCTTTTGATGAAGACCCAGCAGCTCTTTGGAATAAGGTTCCAAAACTTGATGCAGCCTTTTCTCAAGTGTCAAGATCTACTGATCTAGCATTTGAGGACATGGGGATCTTAAAAGACCCCATGGATAAAAAAATGGATCAACAGCTCAAGCGGACTTGGCAATCCATTATGGGCAACCTTAAGCCAGCAATGGCAACTACTTGCATCTCCAGGAACTTGGAGTATTGGGTAAATCAGCTTAAAGCTCATATAATAGCAGATTCCCCTAAGCAAGAAATCCTTGACTCCTTTTCTACCCTCTCAGCAGTCGTAGCCTATGTCTCTGATGCCTCAGCAGAGTCTATCAGGATGACAGCTAAGGCGGCAGCCCTTGCTAATTCGGTTAGACGGGCTTTATGGCTAAAGACTTGGCAAGGGGACACAGCATCTAAAAACAAATTATGCGGGGTCCCTTTTCTAGGAGACTTACTGTTCGGCCCTGATTTGGATTCAGTTCTGGACAGGACTGCAGATAAAAAGAAATCTTTTCCTGTCAAAAAGAAGAAACAACCAGTCAAACGTTTTTTTTGTCCTCAAAGGGCTCGGGAACAGAACAAGTCTCAAGAGAAAAAGAAAAGCTGGTCAGGGCAGAGGGGTAAGGGCAGAGGAAATGTCCTTTTCCATCCTCCTACGTCAGCCAGCAAGACGCAATGACAGTCGGTTACAGGTAGGGGGAAGACTACAAGACTTTCTCCCCTATTGGGCAAGCATAACAGAAAACCAGTACATTCTGAATATGCTAGCCCAGGGTTACAATATAGAATTTTCAGATCTCCCCCTAGAAAGGTACTTGGTGACAAATCTTCCAAAAGATGTAACAAAATCCCTGGCAATGAAGAGCCTATTAAAGGATCTGATAGATCAGGGGGTTATGACTTACGTCCCACAGGGGGAGCTTTATCGGGGGTTTTATTCCCGTATATTCCTGATAAAGAAACCATCCGGAGATTTTCGGTTAATCCTAAACCTGAAACCGCTGAACAGATCAGTCCAATACAAAAGGTTTCGTATGGACTCCATCTTCACGGTCAAGAATCTATTGACGAGGGAATGCTTTATGGCATCAATAGACCTTCGAGATGCCTATCTGCATATCCCTATAGCCCCGCAGTCCCAAAGATTCCTAAGGTTGGCGATAAATTTGGGAAAAGAGGTTCTGCACTTGCAATTCAGGGCCCTCCCCTTTGGCCTGTCTTCTGCCCCACGAATATTCACAAAAATAATGGCAGAAGCGCTTGCACCTCTTCGCAGGCAGGGGATTGCGGTAATTCCGTACTTGGACGACCTACTCCTTTTTGCCCCCTCCAGGGAAAGACTGCTAGACAACCTCGGAAAGACCCGAGGTCATCTAGAAACCCTGGGTTGGATCATAAATATGCAGAAGTCAAATTTCGTTCCAGCCCAGAAAATACTATTCCTGGGGTATCAGATCTGTTCAAGGGAACAAAAGATTTTTCTCCCAGAAGAGAAGAAGGGGAAAGTCCTGAAGGTGGTAGCGTCCTTGCAGGCAAGCCAGCAATTATCAGTCCGACAAGTGATGTCATGCCTAGGAACCCTAACCGCAACCATACCAGCCATTCAATGGGCAAGGTTACATTTCAGGCCTCTCCAGAGCTTTCTCCTGAGAATATGGAATCACAGGTCAGAATCTCTGGAAGCAAAGATAAAGATACCCACCAAAGTCAAGAGATCACTTTGGTGGTGGAGAAGACAGGAGAATCTGTCAGAAGGCCTGCTCTGGTCATTTCCAATAGAAAAAGTGGTAACGACAGATGCCAGTGTATGGGGTTGGGGAGCTCACTTAGACCAAGACTTCGCGCAAGGAATGTGGTCTCGGACAGAGGCAAAGAGGTCCTCAAATTGGAGGGAACTAAAGGCAGTCGCCTTAGCTTTAGATGCCTTCTCTCCTATCCTTCAAGGTTCTCATGTCCGGGTCCTCTCAGACAATGCCACTACCATAGCCTACCTAAACAAACAGGGGGGTACAAGAAGCAAAACACTTCGGTTGCTAGCTTCAAAGATCCTGGTTTGGGCAGAAAAGCATGTTCGGTCCTTATCAGCAGTCCACCTCAAAGGCACCTTAAATATAGTGGCAGATTATCTAAGCAGAAGGCGGATTCAGGAGTCAGAATGGAGCCTGAATCCGGAAATCTTTGCAATGATTACCAGGGCCTGGGGTCAACCGCAAATAGACCTATTTGCGTCACAGGAAAATACACAACTCCCAGTATTTTTCTCTATTCACAGAAACGACAAGGCCCAGGGGACAGATGCATTAATCCAGCCCTGGAACTTCCATCTGGGTTACGCATTTCCTCCTTTCCAACTTATCCCGTTGGTGTTAAGGAAGATACAGAGGGAGAAGGTGGCAGTAATCCTAATTACTCCATTTTGGCCAAAGAGGGCATGGTTTTCCACCATTCTACAGATGGCAGTCAAACCATTTTGGCGGCTGCCTCTCCGGCAGGACCTGCTCCTACAGGGTCCAATACAGCATCCGGGAGTGGCCAGTCTAAGCCTCACGGCCTGGTTTCTGAGGAGCAGTTGTTAAGAAACAAAGGTCTGTCACAACCCTTGGTAACTACCTTACTTTCCAGTAGGAAAATAGTGACCAGAAAAATCTATGCTAAATATTGGAAGGTCTTCAACTCTTTTTGTCATTTGACTAAGAGAAAAGTAAAAAATTTAGTGTCAATTTTGGAATTTCTTCAAGAGGGGGCAGACAAGGGATTGTCAGTCAGCACCCTTAAAGTTCAAGTAGCTGCTTTGGGAGTATTTCTAGAAAGACCAATCTCTTCTGAGCCCTTGGTTATAAGATTTTTCAAGGCACTTACCAGATCTAGACCAGCTCCGGCTAAGCACTTTCCCAATTGGGATCTATCAGTGGTCCTGCAAGCCCTTACAAAGGAACCTTTTGAACCACTACAAAGAATCTCTCTAAGGAATCTTACTCTTAAGACCTTGTTCTTAGTTGCAATAACGTCAGCAAGGAGAATTGGTGAGCTGCACGCCCTATCTGTTAAGAGACCCTTTTTAACTATCTACACAGATAGGATTGTACTTAAAACCGATCCGGGTTTTTTGCCAAAGGTAGCGTCAGCACACAATAGGTCGCAGGAGATCATCCTGCCAACCTTTTGCTCTAACCCTTCGGGGGAAAAAGAAGGCAAATTCCACAATTTGGATGTAAGAAGGACTTTATTACAGTATCTGGAGGTAACAAGTAACTTTAGATCCTCGGATTCTCTATTTATACTTTTTTCGGGTAAAAAGAAGGGCCAACAAGCTTCTAAGGGGTCTATAGCTAGATGGCTTAAATCAGCTATTCTAGCAGCATACTCTCAGTCGGGGCTCTCTCCCCCGCTGGGAATTAAAGCGCATTCTACCAGGGCTCAGGCCACTACATGGGCAGAAATGGCTGGTGCCACCCCAGATCAGATTTGTAGGGCGGCTACGTGGTCAAGTTACCTTACGTTTGTCCGTCATTACAGGCTGGATCTTCTGTCAGCCAGTGAACAGGCCTTTGGCAGAAAGGTCTTGCAGGCTGTGGTCCCTCCCTAAGTGGGTAAGTCTCTGTTATCCTCTCAAGGTGCTGTCCTGAAAGACGTTAAGGGAAAAATCAAGTTAGACTTACCGGTAACTTGTTTTCCAGGAGTCTTTCAGGACAGCAGCAACCCGCCCTTATTGTATTAAATTACTATGCTGTGACTAACCATATTCTGATTATGTGTTCCAGCTTGGGCCGGAGGTTCTCTACTACTACTGATGATAAGTGGGAAGGAGCCTCCTTTTAAAGTTTGGTGGAGGTGTGTTTCCTGTCAAGTGGGTGGAGCCACGCTCTCAAGGTGCTGTCCTGAAAGACTCCTGGAAAACAAGTTACCGGTAAGTCTAACTTGATTTTTTTAACAGAAACAAAGAAAAACTTTTTTTTTTTTTCCAAATTTTCGGTCTTTTTTTATTTGTTGCGCAAAAAATAAAAATCCCAGAGGTGATCAAATACCACCAAAAGAAAGCTCTATTTGTGGGAACAAAATGATAAAAAATTAGTTTGGGTACAGTGTTGGATGACCGCGCAATTGTCATTCAATTTGCAACAGCGCTGAAAATTGGCTTGGGCGGGAAGGTGTCTAAGTGCCCGGTATTGAAGTGGTTAATAGGGTTTAACTGCCCTCTGAAAAGCTATCTACTGCCTATTGCGTCCTTAGTGACCACACTACACAGAGGGGCCCTGGTGAGGCTTCCACACAGATTTGTACATATATGAAACTAACACTTTTTTTTTAATACAAAGTGTTGAAGGAATGTTGGCGATTTCTTTCATTTTAGGTTTTTATTGCTGTCTGTGTTCCTGCTGGGGACGTCACCCTCCCCAATATTCCTTTTAGGGGGCCAGCAAACCAAAACATTTCACTGCGCAGGAAGGAAGGGGAAATCTTTAAAGGTGAAGTACAGTCAAAGCTTGTTTGGCTGTACTTCTCCTGTAGATCACAGGAGTACAGATCGTTCTGTTTTCAGCTGACCGCTGGCTGAAGCCCGCTGTTAGCTGGCATCAGAGACCTGGTCCAGGCTGGGAGAAGACAATATGGTCGGGATCCGCCTACAACCCTGGATCGGCACCTGGCTTAGCCTGCCAGCTCTCTGCTCATGGAGCACTGGGACCCGAGCGATCTGTGGTGTTTGATCGCTCGATTCTCAGACGTAGAGCTGGCGATGGACAGATGCAGTATAGGAAAGTATGTTTCTTAAAAAAAAAAAAAAAAAGTGAACTTCCCTTTTAAATAGGGGCACTTTCGCTGAAAAAAGGACTGAGGCCGGGTTCACACTTATGTGAATTGGATGCAGGTTTCCTTGCATCCAATTTGTATTAACAGGAGACTGTGATCGGTTCTCAATGGAGCCGGTTCACACAGCTTCGGAGTGGCCGCAGTCCGCACAGGAAAAGGGTCCTGTGCGTCTTTGGCTCTGTTTCAGGTTCAAATTTAGGCAAAAAATTAGGACCTGAATCGCCCCTGAAATAGAGAACGTGGACGCATGGACCCCCTGCTGTGAGTCGGGGCCGCAGCTAGTGTGAGCCCAGCCTAAGAGAAGATTTTCTCTCCCCTACAGTTGTGTCTGTGGAACAGGAAGTGGAGGGAAATCTCCCATACAGCTAGAGCTGCACGATTCTGGCCAAAATGAGAATCACAATTTTTTTGCTTAGGATAAAAAGATCACAATTCTCTCATGATTCTCATGACGTAAAATCTTTCACATTATACAAAAAAATGGGCTAACTTTACTGGTTAGTTTTTTTTTTTTTTAATTGTTTTTATTTTTTAATTCATTGCATTTGAAAGACCGCTGCGCAAATACAGTGTGACATAAAATATTGCAACAACCACCATTTTATTCTCTAGGGCAGTGATGGCAAACCTTGGCACCCCAGATGTTTTGGAACTACAATTCCTATGATGCTCATGCACTCTGCAGTGTAGGTGAGCATCATGGGAAATGTAGTTCCAAAACATCTGGGGTGCCAAGGTTCGCTTTCACTGCTCTAGGGTGTCTACTAAAAAAATATAAATAATAATATTTGGGGGTTCTAAGTAATTTTCTGATTTTAACTTGAAACCAACAAATGTCAGAAAAAGGTTTAGTGTTTAAATGGTTAAACTTTTTTCACTTACACACACAGTCTATTCCATTGACAAATTGTTACAATGTTTATACTTAAGTTCAACTGATAAAGAATGTTTTGATTCTTGGCAGACTGCCCAGTTTTTGTCTTCCTTTCTTTTGAGGGCTGTGGCTTCAGAAGAGCAGAGAGAATTCTTTGCATAGAAAGAATTGTGAAACACTTTAGTAAAGATCGCGATAACGATTCTTGGCGATTAATTGCGCAGATCCACCAACAGGGAGATCAAAAAATCAATGAATCATTATAAGGCTAGACTGTAGTATATAATGGACAGCAGCTGATCCATTGTCTTCTACCCCTTCTGAATCACTGAGCCAGCACAAATCTGAAGCCCCATACACACTATCAGATTTTCTGCAGATTTTTGTCTCCAGATTTCCCAAAACCATTTAATATGAGGTCAAACCTTAAGAGTCTCAATTTGTATGCAATCAGGCAGGCTCTTGCACTACATGGTTTTGGTAAATTTGAAGACAAAAATCTGCAGAAAATCTAATAGTGTGTATGGGGTCTACGGCTGGCCATACATTATACAATTTTCTTATTCAATTTCATTTAGATTTACCTTCAATCATTAAGCACAAGGGCCTTCCTGATTGAATAAAAATTGAAAGTGTTTAGGTGTGACCTTGTATTATTATATGGTTTTGGTAAATCTAAAGGAAAATTGTATAATGTATGGCCAGCCTAAGGATCTGGCTAATGTTTGACTCTTTTTAAGGCTAGATTCACACTTCTGCTTGTGGCTGCGGGTCCGTGAAAACGCCCTGCTCTGCGGAAACATGCGGGACTGCCATTCAATCTGAATGGTACCACCCATGCATGTAAAACTGCAGTGTGTGTGCGGGAACCGCAGGGAAATCGCATAGTCAAAAAGTCCATGCCATTTCCCTGTGGCCACATTTTTGAAAAGGTGCATGCACTTTTTTTTTTTTTTTTTTTTTGGTGGAAATGCAGACACAACAGCTCATTCATTTAAATGAGTTGCCATGCCCGCGCAAACGCTGCCTGAAAAAATGCATAGGTGTGAACCCTAGTGTTCTGCTACATGCTTGTTTCAGGCTTGTGTCTTGGGAACTATAGAAGGCGTTCCATAATGAAAACTTTTGGCTGGAGATGCGCTTTCAGAAAAGTGAATGCATTTACTATGGTTATGGTTACAGCATTTTGCTGCTCATTAGCCTATATAGTGACTAAAGTAAGTATGTCTGTAAATGTAGAGAATCTCTCAGAATACATTCCCCTTTGCTGTCTGTGATGGTTTCTTTTCTCCTGTAGAGGTTCACAGCTCACAACCGAAACTAAGTGTGTGCTATAGAATGCTCGGGTATTTCCACTCTGTCCTACATTGCTGTGTACAAGGCACAGGGGATCCCAGCTGTAGTGATGTTGCTAATTACTAGGGCAAACTAATACAAGCTTTTAAACTCAAAGTGTTTAAATACATTATAATAACTACCCATCATATAATCATACATATTTTACTCCAGTACATTACATACAGTACTTCCCTATTCATGGGAACCATATGTTACAGTCTGGATCATGTGGAAGAATTAAAGTGATGCCATTGTGAGAAAAGTATTGGTGGCTGTCATTGCTGGCCTCTTTAAAATCGATAGTTGCCTGTGTAGGGTTTCTGCTCCATGCCGTTGTGTCCCTGATTGCATTTAAAGTGATACTAAACACACACTGTTTAATTTACATTGTGGGAAATTTACTAAAACGGGTGCACACAAAATCTGGAGAAAAGAGAAGAAAAGATTGGTCGCACACTTGAATCCAAAAGATGCTGCAGAAATTTCTTTATTGTCATGAGCCAGACAAAATTGCAATGATGATCTGTTGACGCGTTTCACACAACGTGTGAAACGCGTCAACAGTACCCAATCAGCTTCCAGGTTATATAGTCAAAGCTTAATTGAACAAGATGAAGTTAGAAGCTGATTGACTACCATGCACAGCCGCTCCTGTTTTTTTTAGTAAATCCCCCCCCCCCCCCCATTGTCCCTTCTATTTGTGTATGTGGGTGATGTCACTAATTATTTTAATAGAAAAAAACTTCTAAGTACCGTTTTCCCAGTTGATATACAGCTGTCACATGACACAGCTCTCTCCCAGCCTGTCTGCAGGGAAACATAAGCAGGAGGAGCTTCTACTCATCTGCTGCTGGTCACATGTTTTAAAAAAAATTGAAATCAAATCTTTATTATTTTGTGGAAATAACGTGGTGTGGGTGGATTTCTGCCAGTCACAGTCTGGGCCACGCCCCCTTCTTCATATGTCTTAGAATAAGAGGGAGGTGATTCCTCCATTAGTTTACATGTAATATCCCAACCCCATTGTGTTTAACTGGTTAGTGGGCAGGGAGGAGGTGGGAAGGAGTGGGCTGTCATTTACCACTGTTTATACGCCCACATTTGTGACTCTATAGTCACACGGACTGCTCAGATGTGATAGGGAGGAAATGCTCAGCATAGAAACTCGCTGGAAACTGAGCATATGCAGAATTGCCACCACAGCTGCAAAATCCCTAGCTGAATTGGGGACATGAACAGCAGAATCGACCAGTTTTTTTGCAGAAAAAAAAATACCCCTGCCAATAATTTCCATATTTTCATCTCATGGTAAATTGAGCCGGCCTTACATGGATCAAAGCTCAGCAGGGACTGGACGAATTTAGGAGGATGTACGGGCAGGCTGATTGTACCCAAGCTGATCCCTCGACTGACTTGCTTACAACCATCTGGTCAGATTTTTCACATGCAATTACTGCCCGCGGCTATAGCCACTAGCAGTAAATGTGTTCTCATGGCCGAGAAGGCTCCCCTCATCCATCCCCCCCAGCAGAACACAATAGCACTTTGGTGGGGATTCAAGCGTTTTTCTTTCCTTCCAAAAGAAAAAGAAAATCGAATCATCTATGGGCTTTCTTAGCATAGCGATCAGCACAAAGTGGCTCAGCTGCACCAGATCACATACCTAGTACGTGATCCGACACTTCCAGGTAGGCGGGAAGCATGTCCGCCACCAGCAGCTCGCTAACGCTGTGATTATACACATCGGGAGCTGACCTGTGGGTACCGCGGACTCAATGTCTGCTGGAACCTGCCAATCATTGGGCAGAGAGCCAGAATGGCAATCTGCCTATGTAAACAAGGCAGATCACCATTCTGACTGGAGGGAAGGCATGGATCCTGTGTTACTGCAAAGCAGGGACTAGGATCTGTGTCTTCCCCTAGTAAAAGCACCTCCCACAGTACGCTAAAACACAGGCTAGGAACAGAGTTAACCCTTTGATCACCCATGATGTTTGTCATTAGTACAGTGACCGTGCATATTTTTTAGCACTGATCACTGTATTAGTGTCATCGGTCCCCAAAAAATTTTAAAAGTGTCAGTTAGTGTCCAACTGCCCGTCCCTATATATCTCTCTATATCCCATAGTTTGTGGACGCTATAACGCCCAAACCAATCAATTTATGCCTTTTGGGATTTTTTTTACCAAAAATATGTAGCAGAATACAAATTGACCTGAATGTATGAAAAAATTAGATTTTGTTTTTTTTATTGGATGAGTTTTATAGCAGAAAGTAAATGTTATTGTTTTTGTTTTGCTGTTTTTTTTTTTTATTGCGCTAAAAATAAAAAAATGCAGAGGGGATCAAATGCCGCCAAAAGAAAGCTCTATTTGTGTGAAAAAAATGATATAAATTTATTTTGCATACAGTGTTGCATGACAGCGGAATTACCAGTTAAAGTAGCACAAGAGCTATGGAATGTTCTGTTTTTGTCTTTCAAAGCAAAAAAATGGCCTGGTCATGAAAGGGGTAAAACCTTCCGGAGGTCAAGTGGACAACATAAATTGTTAGCAGTGGCTTGTCATATGCGATCTTTTATAATAGGTTTTGCTGGATGCAGTGAAGGTCTCATGGGTGTTACTCCTCTGCATTCTGATGTTGCAGGCTAAAGCTGTGGATGCATGAAAAGAGTAGATGTTGATGCCGGTATCTATTGACACAGAAAGGGTTGGTCTTTGCTGTGGTGAAACCCGGAATAGGATAGAAAACCATTCAAAAATACTATAATTTTACATTATTATTAGTGTCATAGTTACAGGTAAGGATTGTGTGGGGCTATGGTAAGGATAAGTGTGATAGTGTTGGGGTTATATAGAGTGATAGTGTAAAGATTGTGGTTACAGGGATGATTGGTGCTAGGATTATATTAAGAATTAATGATAAGATTACAGGTTGGAGTAGTGTTAGTGTTACAGGGAGGGATAGCGTGAAATTTTCCAAGGAGGATTTGCTTTAGAATTAGGGATTGGATTAGTGTTAGGTATGCGGACAGGTAGTGTTAGGGTAGCAGAGAGGTCTACAGAGAGAATTAGTTGTAAGGGTTACAGGAAGGGTTAGTGTTATTGTTACAAAGCGGATAAATGTTGGGGTTACACTCTAATGCCCCGTACACACGGTCGGACTTTGTTGGGACATTCCGACAACAAAATCCTAGGATTTTTTCCGACGGATGTTGGCTCAAACTTGTCTTGCATACACACGGTCACACAAAGTTGTCGGAAAATCCGATCGTTCTAAACGCGGTGACGTAAAACACGTACGTCGGGACTATAAACGGGGCAGTGGCCAATAGCTTTCATCTCTTTATTTATTCTGAGCATGCGTGGCACTTTGTCCGTCGGATTTGTGTACACACGATCGGAATTTCCGACAACGGATTTTGTTGTCGGAAAATTTTATCTCCTGCTCTCCAACTTTGTGTGTCGGAAAATCTGATGGAAAATGTCCGATGGAGCCCACACACGGTCGGAACTTCCGTCAACACGCTCTGATCGGACATTTTCCATCGGAAAATCCGACCGTGTGTACGGGGCATTAGGATACAGGAATAGCTAGTGTTAGGGGTTACAAGGAGGGTTAGTGTGAAGGTTACATGGAGAGATTTTGCTAGGTTTACAGGTTGGATTAGTGTTAAGGTTACAGAAAGAGATGTTAGGGCCACAGGGAGCATTAGTGTTAGGATTACATGGAGGTTAATAGGGATTCACTGATATATTGGCTGCCGAAAATTATCAGCGAAAATAGGGTTATCTGCATTCTGTCGATAGGAAAAAAAGGTGCCGATAATGGCCACCGAAAACGCATGGAATTTTGCCACGATTTTCATAGGTCATGTGACTCAAAAACGCAACATGAACAAAAAGATAAACGAATGCACAAACCAAAGTGACAATAATAAAGGAGTAGCAGCCAACAGTAAAAAGTGTCCCCACATATAACAGAATATAAAAATAACTGTAAATGTAGCGGCAACTAAGAACAATTAAATTATGAGTGTGCAGCAGTGAAGAGCTGATCACAAAAACATCAAATAACACACACAAAAACAGCCTAAATATATTGTATATTCAAGTCCATAACTGTAATCCATTCGGTGAAAAGTTAATCCAAAGAATATGATGGTGCAAAAAATATTGTTGCAGTAATTAATATCTCAAACGTTAAAGTGCATAAAAAAAAGTGTATATGCAAAAAATATTGATAGTAAAAGTGAAGCAATCTTTCTTTTGGTGGTATTTGATCACCTCTGCGGTTTTTATTTTTTGTGCTATAAACAAAAGAAGAGTGACAAGTTAGAAAAGAAACGCATTATTTTTTTACTTTTTGCTATAATAAATATCCATTTTTTTTTTTTTTTTTTTAAAAAAACAAATTTTTTTCCTCAGTTTAGGCTGATATGTATTCTTCTACATATTTTTGGTAAAAAAAATCGCAGTAAGCGTATATTGATTGGTTTATGCAAAAGTGATCGCATCTACAAAATAGGGGATAGATTTATAGCATTTTTATTATTTTTTTTTTTTACTAGTAATGGCGGCGATCTGCGATTTTATCGTGACTGCAATAATATGGTGGACACTTTTGACACATTTTTGGGACCATTCACATTTTATACAGCGATCCGTGTTATAAAAATGCACTGATAAATGTGACTTGCAGGGAAGGGGTTCACACTAGGGGGTGATCGAGGGGTTAATCATGTTTCCTAGGGAGTGTTTCTAACTGTAGGGGGATGGGACTCACAAGGGGAGGAGACCGATCAGTGTTCCTCTGTACTGGGAACACACCATCGGTCTCCTCTCCTCTGACAGAATGTAGATCTGTGTGTTTACACACACAGATCCACGGTCCTGCTGTGTTACTGGGCATAAGCAGGTGCCCGGCGGACATCGCGGGTGCCGAGCATGCGCATTTCGTCCCAAATGACACGGCGGGCGCGCGCGCCCCCTGGTGGGCCAGGAAGGCGAGGGAGTCATATGACGCCCTCCCAGAACGAGAGCTTCGCCGCCTGTCCGTCATGACAGCCGGTTAAGCAAAGACCCCAAGGGGTCTAGCAGCGCTTTTGGTACATATATCCTTAATGGCAGTCTCCACTACTCTCCTCGGAGCACCAAACCAGGTATACGGTGCAAAGACAGCAAATTGGGATATTAGGTAAACGGTGCTCTCCCACTGTACTGTGTACGTCCTCCTCACTCTCCTCCATTTAAGGGTCATATAAGATAAAGAAGATCTCCATAATGCAGCAATTCCGTAAAAAGTAATTTATTTAAAAGTAGCATCTTACATGTAAAATAAGAACAATCAGCATCGATACAATTCAAAAACTTCTGTTCTCGGCCGCAACAGGAAGTGACGTCTCCCGGCTCCTCCCGGCGAATTGCGTCACCGATTACGTGACTTTCTCAAGGGCAACATGGGTAAATTTTTGATGCGTTTTTGCCACAATTTCAATGGGGAGGTATGGTACACTGCAATGGAAGCGCAACGAACCAGTGTGAAGACATATATAGAATTTAAAGGGTTGCATTTTTCTTGAGCTTTTCTTGCGTTTTTTTTTTTTTTTTAAAAGCAAAAGCGCTTCAAAAACTATTAATTTTAAAAAGTTGAATAGAATATATAATACGTTTTTTAAAAACTGTCCGTTTTTGGTTTGGATCCTGAATTTTCATTTTTGTGCACCACTACAGGTTAATGTTCGAGTTACAAGGAGGGTTAGTGTAAGGGGTACAGGATTGTTCAATGTGAAGGTTAGCGGGAGAGATAGTCTGAGGGTAATGAGGAAGAATGGTCTTAGGATTACAGTAAGGCTTAGTGTGAGTGTTCGTTATGGAAAGAGTCCATAAGAGGCCTCAATAGAGCGCCCCGCTCTCTAATCTTGAATCTCAGACTGTTGGTACTGAAGATATTCCCTCAGAATGGAATTTTCCTGCATTATATGCTACTCAGTGAGGGCTCAATGGCTTCCGGTGATGTAAACAAAGGCTTCACTAACAGTATGGCCTTATGCACACTGGCTGTTTTTACAGCTGCTCGTAGAGGAATCCAGGGGTTTTTAAGCTGTAAAAAAAAAGCCTCTCCATTTTATTCTATGTGTCCATGCACACACAGACTTTTAAGAGCTGTACGTGGCATAGGCATTTTCAAGCTGCAAACGAAACCCAGGGCCAGCGCGTTCTAGAGCAGCAGCGTTTCAGCTATGCTACATTAGGCATGGTAATTGGATTTGGGAGTGTAAAATAGAAGAGGGCAGAGAAACTCTAATGTGGCTAAACGCGCAATAATGCCAATGCAAAGTCCTTCTTAAAGTATGTTTTTACTGCCACTTTTTCCTGGCGTAGGTACTGGCTTTGCAGCTTGGTTTTTTTTTTTTTTTTTTTTTTTTTTCCTCATCTCGTCTTTCAGGACAGCACCTGGAGAGAGCACAGCTCCACCCACTTTCCCAGGAAACACTGGTCACTTTCATCATCGCCTCAGCTGTAGTGTTTCCTCCACGATGGTGGAAGCTCTGCAGGGAAATAAGGGTGTGCTAAGCTCTCTCCAGGTGGGGTTAGTAAGGGGTAGTCTGTGTGTGTTGCAGGCCAGCCCAGCATCCATCCTGACGGGAGGGGGGTGCTCCGGTGTCTCTTCCTCTTCATGTCCGGCGAAGGTTCAGGCTGCTGGGGGTCCCCGCTCTCTTTAGACCGGCGGCTGCGGGATGCAAAGGGGACGGCGAGCTACACAAGGGTGTGAGCAGCCTCTCTGCTATCCCTGGCCTCCATGCTTTCCGTGTCCCGGGTGGCGAGCGTGCCATTTCTGGCCGGGGGCGGGACTTCCTGCGGGGCATGCGGCTCCTGGTTCCGGCCGCTGGAATGCAGGGGGAGGAGGTGGCCTCATCTGGTGTCATTTCCGGTCCTCGCAGTGGCGATAGAACCAGGAAAATCAAATATAAAAGCAGCCGGACGCCTCCGGAGACTCGGCAATATGGATCCAGAAGACCTATCGGCGGTGGCAGGAGCAGGAGCCACTAACACCAACCAGACCCAGGTAAGCGGGGGCAGAGGTCCCTGTAGCTTATCCTCTATGGGTCTTGAGGTTTTCCTTCACTTACTCCCCCTGGGGGGGGGAGCCTGCATCACTCTCCTTGGATCATGGCACTAAGGAGAGTGTGTTTGTTTTCTTTAGCATGGTGACTTGGTGGGGGAGTCACTAGCTGGGTAAAGCTGCGGTAACAACAAAGAGGCTAAAGGGTTAGTTCTTCTGCTTGGCAGCTTGGGTATTCCCCTGGCGAACAAGGGCTTTGTTTGTTTGACCTGTTTATTTGTTAATAATGGTATAAGTATTTATTGGAGTGGGCTTTTTGTGTATTTCAGACAAAAGTCAAGGAAAAAGCCAAATGTTCCTCTCCTCCCCCTAAGAGAAAATGCCCGTTTGCAAAAACACACTTAGAGAGTCTTGGACCAAAGTGTTATGCAAGACCTGTATAGCAGATTTAGTTAGAGGAGACGTGCTCAGCTACATCCGCTACCTAGCCTGGAAAACTACTCAGCTCCTTCTGGAAATAACTTTTGGACATGTTTGAAACATTCCCGTTCTTATCTGGACAAACGTCCAGTTGCACAGCCTAACAGTAGATGCAGTTCGCCATCCTGTTCTCGTCCAAGTATTTCTGCACCCAGAGGGGTCAGTGATTCAGAGGACGAAGAGGAAGTGTTTCCCCAGGTTCTGTGGAAGAAGAGGACGAGGAAAAAGAAGCTTGTTCTTCACGCTACAGATTATCTCAAGAAGAGGTGGATGATCTATTAAAGACCATCCATATGACTTTGAACATCAAAGAGGAGAAAGCCCAGTTATCTTTATATGACAAAATGTTTCAGAGCTTGGGGGAAGTTAAACATTGTGTATTCCCAGTTCAGAAATTCCTGTTGGAAACAGTAAAAAGAGAGTGGAAAGACCCAGAAAGGGTCCCTTTTTTCTCCAAATCACTCAAACGAAGATTCCCTTTCGAAGAGGATAGCACTAAAATAAGTATGGAATAAAAAACCAAAACTTGACGCAGCCTTATTACAAGTGTCACGGAATACAGACCTGGCATTTGAGGATATGGGCGTTTTAAAAGACGCCATGGATAAAAGGGCAGATAGCCTGTTAAAAAAAGCCTGGGACTCGACCTTAGCCAATTTAAAACCCAGCTATGACTTCAACTGTGGTGGCCAGGAACCTAGAGCACTTGCTTGAACAGTTGAAAAGCTATATTTAAGCAGGAACCTCCCGTAAAGATCTGTTGGAAACAGCGCGTAGAGCATTATGGGTTAAAACATGGTCGGGAGATACTGCTTCAAAGGCGAAGTTATTTGGTCTTCCGTTCGAGGGGGATTTAGTGTTTGGTCCGGATCTTGAAGCCGCGTTGGATAGGACGGCAGATAAAAAGGCCTTTTCTTAACTCCTCAGGTTAAGAAAAATGTTTGTACTTTTCGGCAAACCCAGGACATGAAGGAGACGGAATACAAGAGACCCTGGAGGTCCTAGAGAGAGCGGGGCAAGTCGGGGGTGCTATTCCGACCTCCTAACCAAACCACTAAAAATCAGTGACAGTCCTCCGACTGTGGGAGGAAGACTGCAGTCCTTTTTCCCACAGTGGAAGACAGCAACAACCAGTCCGTTCATCCTCAAGACAATATCAGAGGGCTACAAACTGGAGTTCTCACAGTCCCCACCAAGTCATTTTTATATAACTCAGACACCCCGAGACCAAGAGAAGTCCTTAGCAATGTCCTCTCTCCTGGAAGAACTTATTCAGCAGAGAGTGATCATCTGTGTTCCCCAGAAAGAGGAAGGACAAGGGTGCTATTCGCATGTGTTCCTAGTCAAGAAGCCATCAGGGAAATTTCGATTAATTTTGAATCTGAAAATATTAAACAAATCCATTCGATACAAGAGGTTCAGGATGGACATAATTTATTCAGTGAAGAGTCTTCTGATGCCAGGCTGCTTTCTGGCATCCATAGACCTGAGGGATGTGTACCTTCACGTGCCCATAGCACCAGCATCACAAAAATACCTACAGTTTGCGGTCAAGATAGGCGGAGTAGTCTCGCACCTACAGTTCAGAGCTCTCCCATTCGGGCTGTCATTCTCTCCAAGGATTTTCATAAAAATTATGACAAAAGCTTAAGCACCCCTCAGATTAAGGGGAATAACGATCGTACCATACCTGGACGACCTCCTGCTATTTGTCAAATCAGGGGATCTTTTGAAGAAAGATCTGAAGGAGACAGACATACTTGGAGAGCCTCAGTTGGTTCATAAACAGAGATGAAATCAAGCATGATCCCGTCCAACACAATAAGGTTTCTGGGGTATACCATCAATTCCATACAGGAAATAATTTTTCTCCCAGAGGAAAAAATAGAGAAAGTCCAAGACGCAATAAAAAAGGCCCAAACAAAACTGGCAATCTCGATCAGGACAGCCATGTCAATACTAGGACATCTCACAACATTAATCCCAGCAGTGCAATGGGCACGCCTCCATTCAAGAGATCTCCAGCAGGCAATTCTGAGGCATTGGTTCCTACGGGGGGGTCATTGGAGAAGTTGATCAAGCTTCCCTCACAGGTTCAGAGGAAGTTATGCTGGTGGAGGAGTTGGGACAGGGGTCTGCTCTGGACATTCCCAGTACAAAAGAGGTTGACAACAGATGCGAGTTCTTGGGGTTGGGGTGCCCATCTGGAAGGGCAGATGGCCCAAGGAGCTTGGACAAACAGAGAGGCCAAGAGATCATCCAATTGGAGGGAACTAAAGGCCATTTTTCTGAGGCTGTGGGCCTTCAAGGATTGGGTCAAGGGCCACCACATTCAAGTGTTGTCCGACAATGCCTTGGTAGTGGCCTACATAACAAAATGGGGGGCAAGAGAAGCAGACTGTTACTCTCCTCGGCTCTTTAGATTCTGTCTTGGGCAGAAGGCAACTTGGCATCCCTGACGGCGGTACACCTGAAGGGCGACCTGAGTCTAGTAGCAGATTTCTTAAGCAGAGAAAGAGTACTAGAATCAGAGTGAAGTCTGAATACAGAGGTATTCCAGATGCTAATAGGAAAATGGGGAGCTTCCATGATCGACCTATTCGCATCTCAGGCCAATGCAAAGGTGGCGGGTGGCGAAATCAAGTGGACAGCCTGGACGCTCTAGCTCATGGACCTTCAGCTTGTGCTACGCCTTTTCCCCTTTTCAGATGATCCTGTTGGTACTCAAGAAATTGCAAAAGGAGGCTACAAGCATGATCTTGGTGGCTCCGTTTTGGCCCAAGAGGGCATGGTTTTCAACCTTGCAGAAGATGGCAGTGGAACTCCATTGGTTCATTCTATTACGAAAAGACCGTCTAACTCAGGGGCCCATTCAGCATCCCAATGTCGAGCATCTCAGATTGACAGCCTGGTTACTGAGGAGCAATCCTAAAGAGAAAGGGTTTGTCCAACAAACTAGTCTCAACCCTACTAAATAGCAGGAAAAAGGTCACTAGGGCCATTTACTTTTAGAACATGGAAATGTTTCAATTCCTGCATGAGGGAATGGAGAAAGGGTTGGCGACTAGTACTTTAAAGGTCCAAGTGGCCGCTTTATCGGTATTCCTGAAGAGGCAGTTATCTCAGGATCAGCTGATCATAAGATTTTTGTAAGGCATTGGCCAGAGCTAGGCCAGTACCATTTAAATCTTCCCCCAATTTATCAGTGGTATTACAGAGTTTGACGAAAAAACCCTTTGAACCTATGGAGGAAGCAGCAATTACGTTTTGGTCGCTAAAATTAGCATTATTAGTGGCGGTTACGTCAGCTAGGAGGGTGAGGGAGCTGCAAGCCCTGTCTATCATTGAACTGTTTTTTTTTTTTCTCTATTTCCGGATCAGGTAGTGCTAAGAACTGACACAGGTTTTCTACCAAAGGTTTCATCAGTATTTCACAGGTCGCAGGAAATAGTTCTTCCAACCTTTTTGCCCTACACCACCCAGCACTAAGGAAAGATCTTTTCATAGCCTGGATGTAAGAAGATGACTATCTCGAGGTCACAAGAGAATTCAGAAGCTCAAATTCTTTGTTCATATTGCTCTAAGGTCTGTGTAAAGGGTACAGTGCCTCTAAGAACACCATAGGAAGATGGCTGTGAATGGCCATCAATGAAGCCTTTAACGCTTCAGGGGTAGATCTTCCCGCAGGGGTAGTAGCCCATTCGACCCGGGCAGTGGCAACGTCCTGGGCAGAACGAGCGGGGTCTTCACCGTTCACGAGTTTTTCCACCTTTTACCCACCACTACAGGTTGGACTTGCTCTCAGCATCAGAGCAATCGTTCGGCAGGAAAGTCCTGCAGGAGGTGGTCCCACCCTAGAGTAAATACTCTTATCTCCAGGTGCTGTCCTGAAAGACGAGGTGAGAAAGCCTTAGTTAGACTTACCAGTAATGGTATTTCTACCAGTCTTTCAGGACAGCACAGATGACCCACCCTAATTGTGATATAAAATGTGGTGTTATTGCTATGTTCTGCTTATCTAATTTCAGTATGGCTCAGCGTACTTTATAAACAACTGAGGCCATGATGGAAGCGACCAGTAGGGATGAACCGAACACCCCCCTGTTCGGTTCGCACCAGAACATGCGAACAGAAAAAAAGTTTGTTCGAACACGTGAACACCGTTAAAGTCTATGGGACACGAACATGAATAATCAAAAGTGCTAATTTTAAAGGCTTATATGCAAGTTATTGTCAGAAAAAGTGTTTGGGGACCTGGGTCCTGCCTCAGGGGACATATATCAATGCAAAAAAAAGTTTTAAAAACGTTTTTTTCAGGAGCAGTGATTTTAATAATGCTTAAAGTCAAACAATAAAAGTGTAATATCCCTTTAAATTTCGTACCTGGGGGATGTCTATAGTATGCCTGTAAAGGGGCGCATGTTTCCCGTGTTTAGAACAGTCTGACAGCAAAATGACATTTCAAAGAAAAAAAGTCATTTAAAACTACTCGCGGCTATTGCATTGCCAGTCCGACAATACACATAAAAGTTCATTGATAAAAACGGCATGGGAATTCCCCACAGGGGAACCCCGAACCAAAATTAAAAAAAAAAAAATGACGTGGGGGTCCCCCTAAATTCCATACCAGGCCCTTCAGGTCTGGTATGGATATTAAGGGGAACCCCGGCCAAAATAAAAAAAAAAAAACGGCGTGGGGTCCTCCCAAAAATCCATACCAGACCCTTATCTGAGCACGCAACCTGGCAGGCCGCAGGAAAAGAGGGGGGGGGAGAGAGCGCCCCCCCCCCCTGAACCGTACCAGGCCACATGCTCTCAACATTGGGGGGGTGCTTTGGGGTAGCCCCCCAAAACACCTTGTCCCCATGTTGATGAGGACAAGGGCCTCATCCCCACAACCCTGGCTGGTGGTTGTGGGGGTCTGCGGGCGGGGGGCTTATCGGAATCTGGAAGACCCCTTTAACGAGGGGACCCCCAGATCCTGGGCCCCCACCGTGTGAAATGGTAGGGGGGTACAAAAAGTACCCCTACCATTTCACTAAAAAACTGTCAAAAATGTTAAAAATGACAAGAGACAGTTTTTGACAATTCCTTTTATTTAAATGCTTCTTCTTTGTTCTATCTTCCTTCATCTTCTTCTTCTTCTGGCTCTTCTGGTTCTTCCTCCGGTGTTCTCGTCCAGCATCTCCTCCGTGGCGTCTTCTATCTTCTTCTCCTCGGGCTGCTCCGCACCCATGGCATGGGGGGAGGCTCCCACTCTTCTCTTCATCTTCTTCTCTTCTTCATCTTCTTCTCTTCTTCTCCGGGCCGCTCCGCACCCATGCTGGCATGGAGAGAGGCTCCCGCTGTGTGACGCGTCTCCTCTTCTGACGGTTCTTAAATAACGGGGGGGGGGGGCACCCGGTGACCCTGCCCCCCTCTGACGCATGGTGACTTGATGGGACTTCCCTGTGACGTCACAGGGAATGCCACAGGGAAGTCCCCTCATGTCCTGTGCGTCAGAGGGGGGCGGGGTCACCGGATTGCCCCGCCCCCCCTTATTTAAGAACCGTCAGAAGAGGAGACGCGTCACACAGCGGGAGCCTCCCTCCATGCCAGCATGGATGCGGAGCGGCCCGGAGAAGAAGATGAAGAAGAGAAGAGGATGAAGAGTGGGAGCCTCCCCCCATGCCATGGCTGCGGAGCGGCCCAAGAAGAAGAAGAAGAAGATGGAAGACGCCGCGGAGGAGATGCTGGACGAGAACACCGGAGAAAGAACCAGAAGAAGATGAAAGAAGAAGCATTTAAATAAAGGAATTGTCAAAAACTGTCTCTTGTCATTTTTAACATTTTTGACAGTTTTTTAGTGAAATGGTAGGGTACCATTTCACACAGGAGGGGGCCGGGATCTGGGGGTCCCCTTGTTAAAGGGGGCTTCCAGATTCCGATAAGCCCCCGCCCGCAGACCCCCACAACCACCGGCCAGGGTTGTGGGGATGGGGCCCTTGTCCTCATCAACATGGGGACAAAGTGTTTTGGGGGCTACCCCAAAGCACCCCCCCAATGTTGAGGGCATGTGGCCTGGTACGGTTCAGGAGGGGGGGTGCTCTCTCGTCCCCCCCTGTTTTCCTGCTGCCTGCCAGGTTGCGTGCTCGGATAAGGGTCTGGTATGGATTTTTGGGGGGACCCCACGTTGGTTTTTTTTTTTTTTTTTTTTTTAATTTTGGCCGGGGTTCCCCTTTAATATCCATACCAGACCTGTGGGGAATTCCCATGCCGTTTTTTTATCAACGAACTTTTATTTGTATTGTCGGACCGGCAATGCAATAGCCGCGAGCAGTTTTAGATGACTTTTTTTCCTTTGAAATGTCATTTTGCTGTCAGACTGTTCTAAACACGGGAAACATGCGCCCCTTTACAGGCATACTATAGACACCCCCCAGCTACGAAATTTAAAGGGATATTACACTTTTATTGTTTGACTTTAAGCATTATTAAAATCACTGCTCCCGAAAAAACGGCCGTGTCCCCTGGGGCAGGACCCAGGTCCCCAAACACTTTTTATGACAACTTGCATATAAGCCTTTAAAATTAGCAGTTTTGATTTCTCCCATTGACTTTTAAAGGGTGTTCCGCGGCATTCGAATTTGCCGCGAACACCCCAAATTGTTCGCTGTTTGGCGAACAGCCGATGTTCGAATCGAACATGAGTTCGACTCGAACTCGAAGCTCATCCCTAGTGACCAGTCTTTAAAGAAACTGACTGCAGTTTTTCCTGGGAAAGTGGGTGGAGCTGTGCTCACTCTAGGTGCTGTCCTGAAAGACTTGTAGAAATTCTGTTACCGGTAAGTCTAACTAAGGTTTTTATTTTATTTATTTATTTAACGCCCTCTTTGCATGAGGCCTAATGGTCAGTGTTAGGTCTACCCGCCCTCACAGCTACCAGGATTCTCCAACCTGTACCTCTGACAAGCAAAGAATGACAGACCTGGGTTTAAAGTGGAGCTCTAGCCTGAACTTTTTTGTATAGGATGAGGCATGGTTAGTGCCTCTCTTTTATTGTGGTTTGGGCTTGCATTGGGGATAGCTGTCACTGGACAAGAATAAAGGGCAAATAAAAACACAATAAAACCCTACCCGACTTTATCCATTTTATATCCTGCACAACAATTCTGCTCTATGAAAATCTACAATCTTACAATGTAGAAGCAGCTTCACCAGTTCTGTTATGTGCAAGCTGGGCTGTCAACTGCTGTGATGCATTGAGTGGGGTGAGCACAGACACTAGGGGGTTGAACCACTAAAGGCAAATCGACTGTATGCTTTAAATGTGAAGTTGCTCCAGAGCTTGGTAAATGGGGGAGAACTCTGCTGACTTCCATCATCCAATCGTGTGCAAGGAAAATGCTGTTTCTTATGTTCCTTGCCTGTGATTGGGTATTCTTTGCAAAGATTCCCCTCAATTCCCCCTTGATTTCACATTTTATCCATATGTTATTAAAATGATTTGCTTTAACCACATCCCGCCAGCCGTCAAATGACGGCTGAGCGGCGTGGCTCTCTTTCTAGGTGGACGTCATATGACAACCCTCCAGAACGAGGGCTCTTGCACGCCCGTGGGGGCATGCATTGCGACAATAGGTGGTGTGTCAGTCTGACACACTGCTACACCGATCTCAATAAAGAGCCTCTTTACCAATCACAGCTGATCACGATGTAAACAGAAAGAGCCGTTGATTGGCTTTTCCTCACTTGCGTATGACAGACGCGAGTAGAGGAGAGCCGATCGGCTGCTCTCCTGACGGGGGTTCTGTGCTGATTGTTTATCAGCGCAGCCCCCCCCTCGGATACCCACCCAGGACCACCAGGGATTGCCACCACACTGGACCACCAGGTATGCCACCCTAGACCACCAGGAAAATGCCAATCAGTGCCCAGGCAGCTGCCAATCAGTGCCCATCCCCAATGCCCACCAGTGCCATCAGTGCCGCATATCAGTGCCGCCTATCAGTGCCGCATATCAGTGCTGCCTATCAGTGCTCATCGTCAGTGCCACCTCATTGGTGTTGCCTTATCAGTGCCCATCAGTGAAGGAGAAAACTTACTTATTTACAAAATTTTATAAAACAAAAGAAGAATTTTTTTTTCCCAAATTTTAGTTCTTTTTTTTGTTTGTTTAGCAAAAAATAAAAAAGCAGAGGTGATCAAATACCACCAAAAGGAAGCTCTATTTTTGGAAAAATTCTGTTTGGGTACAGTGTAGCATGACCGCGCAATTGTCATTTAAACAGCGACAGTGCTGAAAGCTGAAAATTGGCTTGGGCAGGAAGGAGGTGTAAGTGCCTGGTATTAAAGTAGTTAAAGATCTTGTAGAGTTTAGAATAAAACAAATGTTTGGCTTGTTGTCTTGCCTGTCTACAAGTGCCATAAATGTGAACTGCACCTTTTAGGTAGGTCCTTCTGTCTGTGAAAAGTCATAAACTAAATCAAATAACATGCCTGTCCGATTGTAATATAGTTGCAACATCATCTTCCTTTTTTTTTTTTTTTTTTTCTTTCTCATGGCCCTTAGGTATTTTCTTGTATGACATCTGTATTTACAAGATACTTATGTTTTATTGCTGGTTTGTTTTTCAGAATTTATCAAGAACCTGCTTCACAGAAGAATTCTGGGAATTTTTGTGCATCACAGAAATAGAGGTACAGTGATATCTGTATTTGTGCTTAGGGCTCGCTCATACCAGCCCACATGCTTATATAGGTGCGGGCTCATGTCTGTTGTATAGGGGCGGTGCTTTGCATTGTTACGACAAAAGACATTGTTTACCTTTTTTTTTTTATTGTAATTTTTCTTTTTTAAATCTATGTCCACATTTCTATGTAACACACTGTAACCCACCCATTCAGCACTGTGTTGTGGCATGAATAGGATACACAAGCACAAAGCTGACTGTTTGCTATGGTTGACAGCAGAAATGTACTATTCCTCTATTCCTGTAAACACGTGAAAACGGTCAGTAACTGTTAATGTTGAGGAAACATTTCAGCTGTATTGAAAGTGGTTGTAAACCTGTACATATACCCAGTGAAGTGACTGGCCTCAGGTGATACACAGGTGTGAAACAAATCCTCCTACATTATTTGTACCTGTTAATATGCAGTTTTCTCTTCTCTACATGCTTTCAAAGTCCAGAATTTACAAAGCTTGTCTGTCAGAAAAAAGGGGGCGAAGAGGTGAAATTACACTCTGCAGAGCTCAGTGAGAAGAGCTCTGACAGCAGATTGGAGGAAGTGGACACACCTCACCCCTGGAGCTACCTTCTCTGTAACCTTTTTTTTCTTGGTGTCAGGAAAACACGTTTAGAAGTGATTCATGCTGATAGCAGAGAAATGAAACAGCAGACAGAAATTACACTTCCTGTTCTTGAGACAAGTACACACTAAACTAATAAAGGGTCTGGAGGATATTAGTTATGAGGAAAGGTTACGAGCACTAAAGTCTCTGGAGAGGAGACGCTTGAGTGGGGATATGATTCCAATATACAAATACCGTACTGGTGACCCCACAATAGGGATAAAACTTTTCCGCAAAAGGGAATTTAATAAGACACACGGCCATTCACTAAAATTGGAATTAAAGCATTTTAACCTTAAACTACGTAGAGGGTTCTTTACTGTAAGAGCGGTAAGGATGTGGAATTCTCTTCCACAGGCGGTGGTCTCAGCGGGTCGCATCAATAATTTAAAAAAACTATTGGATAAGCACCTGAACGACCACAGGGATACAGGGATATACAATGTAATACTGACATATAATCACACACATAGGTTAGACTTTTTCTTTTCAACCTCGCCTACTATGTAACTATAGAGGGGGGCCATTAACACATACTCCCTTTTTTTTTTTTTTTTTTTTTTTTCACTTTCCCTTGCTGAGCTCAGCTGTTGATACTTTGGGTATGGGGAGCATGCAACTCCTTCCCTACTTATGTGACAGCGTTAGTGATTGGCTGCCCATGCCTGCACTGTCACATGGGGCAGGGAGAAAGTCATGAGGTTTACACAGGTCTAATGTTCCCACGCACCAGGTAGCCAAATGGTGTGTGAGAGCAGAGGTAAGGCAAGTATGTAGAGCTAGTGGGGTTAGCTTTAAAGTGAAAGGGCATATGGTACAAATGTCCAGCTTTAGTCTGTTTTATATTTCCCAGTACAGTCATTGTAGATTTAGGCTTGGTTCACACTACTGTGTTGCAATTTTCACTTGATTTGCAGTGCGATTTATGTAGTGTGACATTAGTTGCGTTTTGGACATGTGGTTTGCATATTGTATGGGGCCAAATCACTCCAAAGTAGCACAGGTAGCTGAGCTGCATTGATATTAGAAGCAATGTTATTTCCATTGTCATGTGATTCAGAGCGACCCAAGTTGCATCTGAAATCGCATGTGAACCAGGCCTTAGCAGGCTTTTATAAAATGCCAAGCGTTAGTAGTTTTCAAAGGCTATCAAAATGAGGATTAAGTCTTTTTTCTTTAATCCAACTGGCCTGTATTCTGCAGCTTGCCACACAAAACGGAGACCCCCAGAAGAGGGCATTCACCTAAGTTAAAAAATCCATGTGTAATAGGTCAAGGAGGGGGCAAAATTAAAATTCCTTAGTAGTTCAGTGTCTTTATTGTTGAACTAAAAAGCAGGGCAAAGGGTGACTAACGCGTTTTGGGGGCCACACAATTCCCCTTCAACAGCGCTGGAGAAAAAGTTTTAAATAACACACATAAAAATGTAATATGGCTTAACTATATAAAATAAAAAGAAGCCACATTTCAGATTAAAAACCACTGTCTATGTGTATAGACAGTTGATGGTCATTCAAAGATGCCGCTGGCTTCCCAGTGAGACACAAGATAAGAGACTCTGAAGAAAAATCACAAAGTTCATTGTGTAACAAAAAATAACACAAAATACATCAGCTGGCGTGTGGCAGGATGTGATCTGGCCAAAACGATACAAATGTTTCTGCTTCTAGAAGTGCAGTTGGTTGCAGTGAGGCAAGCAGACTCCTACAAAATTGCTGTTACAAAAAAAATAAAATGGCTCGACATAAAAGTAACCCTGTTCAATGAAATGAGTATACATCAGGGGTGTCAAACTCAATTCATTGAGGGCCGCATCAACAGTATGGCTGCCCTCAAAGGGCCAGTTGTGGGGTGCACTACGCACAGAGAGCAGGGTTCAGGAGCGTGCTACCTACAGAGTGCAGTGTTTAGGGGTATGCTGTGTAGAGTGCAGGGTCTAGGAGTGAACTATGCACAATATGCAACACCAAACCCCCCAAATCCACAACTTCCTTGTAGAGCTGCACGATTCTGGCTAAAATGAGACTCACGATTTTTTTTGCTTAGAAGATAGATCACGTCTCTCGCGGTGTAACATCATCTTTCACATTAAAACAAAAAAAAATTGGGATAACTTTACTGTTTTTTTTTTTTTTTTTTTTTTTTATTATTATTCATTGCAGTGTATTTTTTCCAAAAAAATTGCATTTGAAAGACCGCTGGGCAAATACAGTGTGACATAAAATATTGCACCCCTAGGGTCTCTGCTAAAATATATATAACGTTTGAGGTTTCCAAGTAATTTTCTAGCAAAAATGATTGATTTTAACTTAAGAAACAAGTGTCAGAAAAAGATTTAGACTTTAAGTGGTTAAACTTCCTGCATTTACAAGTTGTTAAAAACTTGGCAGACTTTTTCTTTACACACAGAAGTGTATCCCTTTGATCTCAGAAGGAAGAGTTAGTTACAGTGTTTCATGTTAAAAACTTGACAGACTGCCCGGATGTTTTCTTTTGACAGCTGAGTGAGCAGATAAGTCTCTCCACTCATGAAAGAATCTGCAAACTCTGCAATAGAGATCGTCATGGGGGTTGAATCGAGATCATGATTTTTTTTTAATGATTAATTGTGCAGCTCTATTTCCTCGCATCACTCTCTCCTAACTGGCCTTCCTGTAGTACCCTCCTGTATAGGCGGCTCTGCATTTTTACAAGTGACAGCAGGGAGTGGGAGCCAGGGGTGGTGGAATGGAGTTCCGCCTTGTTCCGACTGCTAAACTGGGTGTGAGGGCCACATGACAAGGCCCTGCGGGCCGGATTTGACCCACAAGCACTGTGTTTGACATGCAGCGTATTGTAATAATATTCACCCCTCTTGGCATTTTTCGTGTTTTGTTGCCTCACAACCTGGAATTAACATGGATTGTTTGAAGATTTGCATCATTTAATTTACAGAACATACCTACAACTTTGAAGATATATATTTTTTTTATTTTTGTGAAGCAAACAACAAATAGGACAAAAGAACAGAAAAAGTCAATGTGAATAACTATTCACCCCCCTAAAGTCAATACTTTGTAGAGCCACCTTCTGCGGCTATCACAGCTCCAAGTCACTTTGGATAAGTCTCTATAAGCTTGCCACATCTTACCACTGGGATTTTTGACCATTCCTCCTTGCAAAACTGCTCCAGCTCCTTCTAGTTGGATGGTTTGCACTTGTGAACAGCAATCTTTAAGTCTGACCACAGATTTTCTATTGGTTTGAGTTCTGGGCTTTGACTAGGCCATTCCAACACATTTACATGTTTCCCCTTAAACCACTCAAGTGTTGCTTTAGCAGTGTGTTTGGGGTCATTGTCCTGCTGGAAGGTGAACCTCCGTCCTAGCCTCAAATCACACACCGAGTGGTACAGGTTTTGCTGTTTTAGCACCATCCATCTTTCCCTCAATTCTGACCAGTTTCCCAGTCCCGACTGCTGAAAAATATCCCCACAGCATGATGCTGCCACCACCATGTTTCACTGGGATGGTGTTCTTTGGGTGATGTGTTAGGCATAAAGCCTAACTCTATGGAGCATATGGCTTATTGTCGTCCTATGTACAGATACTCCAGTCTCTGCTGTGGAACTCTGCATCTCCTCCAGGGTTATCTTGGGTCTCTGTGCTGCCTCTCTGATTAATGCCCTCCTTGCCCGGTCCATGAGTTTTGGTGTGCGGCCGTCTATTGGCATGTTTGCTGTTGTGTCATGTTCTTTCCATTTGGTTATGATAGATTTGATGGTGCTCCTAGGGACCATCAAAGATTTGGATATTTTTTTTTTTTTTTATAACCTAACCCTGACTTGTATTTCTCAACAACATTGTCCCTTAGGGCTCCTTCACACGCACGTGTCCGTGTAAGGAGCCCACTCTGCTCAGCGGGGGATCATTCTGTCGATCCCCGCTGAGCAGTCAGATGACAGGTTCGTCTCTGCACACTGTGCAGGGACAGACTTGTCAGAGCGCCGCTCTCCCCTATGAGGGATCGGATGAAGAAGGACTGTAGAGTCCATCGTCACCCGATCTGCAGATGGATGAAAAAGTAGGTTTTTCCTCCGTCACACTTTTTCGGAGTGGGTTGGATGTCAGCGGACATTTCACCGCTGACATCCGACGGTCTATGGAGTGTCTGTTCAGGTCCGCCTAAAAAACTGACAGGTGGACCTGAACAGATTGTCCGTGTGAAAGAGGCCTTACTTGTTTGGAGATTTCATTGGTCTTCATGACAGACAGTGTTTGGTTAGTGGTGCCTCTTGCTTAGGTGTTGCAGCCTCTGGGGTCTTTCAAAAAGGTGTGTATATGTAATGACAGATCATGTGACACTTAGATTTCACTAATTATGTGACTTCTGAAGGTAATTGGTTGCACCTGAGCTTTTTATGGGCTTCATAACAAAAGGGGTGATTTTTGAAAAATAGTTTTATGTATATCATTTTTTTAATTTTACTTCACCAACTTAGACTATTGTGTTCTGATCCATCACATATAATTTAGATAAAAAAAAAAAAACATTGAACTAAAGGCTGTAATGTAACAACATGGGTAAAAAGCCAAGGGAGGTGAATACTTTTGCAAGGCACTGTATGTAGTATGTGATCAGGACAGGTCTGATCATTGGAGGAGAGCAGGCTTAGTTCCCAGCATAGCTAGAGAACTGACTACAGTGTGTTCTCCTGCTTAGTGTGGTCAGTTTTTAATAGGAAAGCAGAGGGACTAGCATGAACACCTTGGATTTCACATAAAGGAAGCGATACAAGTAGAACAGGAAACTTTTTCATACAAGTACATGGTACAGCAGGCACATATAAGCAATATGAAATGTTGGGTTTACATATTGTTTAGCATGAGAACAAAGGCAGCCAGTGTGCAGGCTGCTGATCCTTACCTGCACACTTGCTCCTGAGGTGGGCCAAATCTGAGGGTGTGTAATAAGTAGCACATGCTGCTGGTTAGGGTTAGTCCCCTGTACAGCTCAGGTCACATGAGCTATTAGGAAGTGATTTGCTTGTGTAGGACCCGGCAGAGTATGTGAGTCTTGCCCTTCTGGAAACGGAGTGCTGAGGAACTTGACAAAAGGTAAAAGAAAAGCAGGATTCCATTAAGAGCCCATTCACACCACATGCAGCGATTTTTCTTTTCTGTATCAATAACCGATGGAAAGTAGGTTATATGGGTTCCAATGGCATTCTTACCAGTTCAGTGCATTCCAGTTATTTTCAGTTCCAGAAAAAAGTACACCATGCTGCTTTTTTCCTGCACAGAATTGTACTGGAATGCAGTAAAACGCATCAAAAGAGCGTTAAAAACGTGCATGCAGAAACGCATCCAGAACGGATCTGGAGGATGTTTTTTGTGGTGTGAACAGGCACTTAATGTAAGTTTCTTTATCATTAATGTAAGTTAAATTGATGTTTGTAAATGCAAAATAGCTCTGTTCATAAGTGCTACTTCACATCCTTGGGATGCGTTACCGCAGGCACATTAACACACATTGCATTAAGGCAGAACATTAATTTTGGATGAGTTGCAGTGCACCTTAACGCACTTAAAATCCTACATGACTTTTAATAATGCATTGCACAGTATGTATGGTGGGCTGCAGCATTGGCCGGTAATGTAACAATATGTCGAGGTGCCATTCAGAATTAATGACACTGCCACATGCACACACAGTGTGGCACACATTGCTGTGCTTTGTGGTAACATACAGTAAAACATGTTTTGCCATGCATAATTGCAATAATATACTATTGTGTAGCACACTGAACATGTCGGGGCCAAACCTGAGGCCCCCCTTTTTTACTAAGCTTACCACCACTGCTCTATATAATGGAGAGAGGGAGGTGTTCAAAAATTCAAATTAGAAGAGCAACCTAGGGTGAGAACATTGCTCCACCATAAATACAGCGTATAGAGAGTGAGTGTTGTCATCCTAGAACAGGAAGTGCATTACTGGCAGGATCACCAGGTGAAAATAAAGGAGAAAGAAGCCTGAAAAAAAGAAAAATACTGCCACCTCATCTAAGGAAAGGTAATCTGCAATATATTACATTTTTGTTTTTGGGTTTAGATACAATTTAACCTAGTAGAGTACCTAGCTGAATGTGAGGGTGGAATCTCAAGCTCATTGGTAGGTAAGCTAAATACTCTGAGAAAGGCCTCATTCATGCGGGACGTACTTTAGCATACGCCTGTGGAGGGACATTTTTTATGGGGATGCACAGGTGTCCCATGCAGGCAGTCGCATTGATGTCAGTTGGGACATAGCTGCACAAACACAGATGCTGCTCCCAATCTGACATCTGTACGGGTGCATGGTCCCGAATGGAGAGTGTGCATTCAGGGTCGTACATGGCACCTGTATGAATGTCGGAATGGGAGCAGCATCTGTGTCTGTGCAGCTGCCCTATCTCAATTGACATCAATGGGGTTGCATGGGACACCTGTGCAGGTAAACAGAGCCCTGCATGGGTGTACACTTTAGTACTCCCTGCCTGAACGAGCCCTTAGTGTAATTGCCACTCATTCATGATTGACTGAGGGGCTAACTGTCTTGATCTGTAATGCGCAAAAAGATCCCAGTATTGCAGGGCAACCTTAAGCAAAACAGAAATTACAATTTATATTTATGCTGCCATTGTGAAGTAATCAGCAGTGAAATTTGTTTAATTTAAAGCTGAACTCCAGGCAAATGGCAAATTACACAGATAAAACATAGGGATGCACCAAAATTGAGGCCACCGAAACATATCGGCCGAAAATGGCCCTTTCGGCGAAAAGCCGAAAGAGAATTCTTGCCGATACTGGAGCCGAAAAAAGCGGTGGGGCTATCCCGCCGGGTGCCGCACGTGTGTCATCCCGCGCGCCCCTCAGAGTCTTCCCTCCCACCTCTTCCTCACTCCTGTCCTACACAGCCTCCCCAGTGCTTGATAATGAATGTCACGCTCACACGCTGTGCGTCAGGATCTGAATCGCCGTGCAGCCGATGTAACGATGTCCCACCTCCTAGACCGCCTCTTAGATAGATGGTACTCTGATCCAATGCTAGGAATCATTGTGCCGTGTGTCATAGGAGGCGGGACATCGGCTGCACGGCGATTCAGATCCAGCTCTGACACACAGCGTGTGAGCGTGACATTCATTACCAGGCACTGGGGAGGCTGTGTAGGAGTGAGAGGGGGAGGAAGGGGAGACTCTGAGGGGCGTACCGGGATCAAACTGGCTGCATGGCAATTCAGATCTGACACACAGCGTGACATCGCATTACTGGGCACTGTCAGGCTGCGGAACATGGGCACTGTCAGGCTGCATAACATGGGCTGTCAGGCTGAATAACATGGGCACTGGCAGGCTGTACATGGTGGGCACTGGCAGGCTGCATAACATGGGCACTGTCAGGCTGTACGTGATGGGCACTGGCAGGCTGCATAACATGGGCACTGTTAGGCTGTACGTGATGGGCACTGGCAGGCTGCATAACATGGGCACTGGCAGGCTGTACATGATGGGCACTGGCAGGCTACATGCCATGGGCACTGGCAGGCTGCTGCATCTGATGGGCACGGGCATTGGTGAGGCTGCATGGCATGGGCACTGGCGGGCTGCTACATATGGACACAGGCACTGGTGAGGCTGCATGACGGGCAGAGACAGGCTGCTACAACTGACTGGTAGGCTGCATCTGACAGGCACTTGTGAAGCTGCATTTGATGGACATTGGTGAGACTGCATTGATCTCCTGTACCACGTCTGCAGTCTCTGACCATCTCCTGTACTATGTCCCCAGTGTCTCACCATCTCCTGTACCATGTTCCCAGTTTCTGACCATCTCCTGTACCATGTCCCCAGTGTCTCACCATCTCCTGTACCATGTCCCCAGTTTCTGACCATTTCCTGTACCATGTCCCAGTCTCTTATCATCTCCTGTACCCTGTCCCCAGTTTCTGACCATCTCCTGTACCATGTCCCCAGTCTCTGACCATCTCCTGCACCATGTCCCCAGTCTCTGACCATCTCCTGTACCATGTCCCCAGTCTCTGACCATCTCCTGTACCATGTCCCCAGTCTCTGACCATCTCCTGTACCATGTCCCCAGTCTCTGACCATCTCCTGTACCATGTCCGCAGTCTCTGACCATCTCCTGTACCATGTCCGCAGTCTCTGACCATCTCCTGTACCATGTCCCCAGTCTGACCATCTCCTGTAATGTGTCTGCAATCACTGACAATCTCCTGTACCATGTCCCCAGTCTCTGACCATCTCCTGCACCATGTCCCCAGTCTCTGACCATCTCCTGTATAAAAATATTTTTTAAAAACAGTCACTTTCGGTTTCGGTGCTGTTTCGGTTTTCCGGATCAAGAAAGATTTATTTTCGGTATCGGTTTCGGCACCAAAAAACCCATTCAGTGCATCCCTTATAAAACACCCGTGTGAGAGCAATATATTTATCAAAATTAATGCAAATCTTTATATATTAAATGTATTATTTAATGCAGAGTAACACTTATGCCCCATACACAAGTTAGGATTTTCCGACGGAAAATGTTCTATGCGAGCTTGTTGTCGGAAATTCCGACCATATGTAGGCTCCATCAGACATTTTCCATCGGTATTTCCGTCACACAAAATTTGAGAGCTGGTTCTCTAATTTTCCGACAACAAAATCCGTTGTAAATCCCGATCGTGTGTACACAATTCCGATGCACAAAGTTCCACGCATGCTCAGAATCAAGCAGAAGAGCCGCACTCGCTATTGAACTTCATTTTTCTTGGCTCGTCGTACGTGTTGTACGTCACCGCGTTCTTGACGTTCGGAATTTTCAACAAGATTTGTGTGACCGTGTGTATGCAAGACAAGTTTGAGCCAACATCCGTCGGAAAAAAAAAACATGGATTTTGTTGTAGGAATATCCTATCGTGTGTACAGGGCATTAGACTGGGGATAGGGTGGGAGAAGCAGCACAAGGAGCCAATCAATTATGCTTCAGTTCCCCCCCTTACATCAGGGTCCCCGTCCCATATAGGAGTCCTCAGAGTCCCCCTTGACAGCGCAGCCAGGGGGGGAACCTGTGCTGGAGAGGGTGGGAGGCTGGTGCGGTGGATTTTAGGGAGAAATGGAGACCATAGACTGGCCTGAAGACCTGTTTGAGAGACCACTGACCCTAGTTGTCGGCCGAATAAAGTCTTGCACCAGGCTGAATTTGGCCCACAGGCCATAGTTTGGAGACCCTTACCCTAAGAAAGGGGACAGTATAAAAAAAAAATCCTGATGTTTTCTGTATGTCATTTTTAAACCTTATCCCCCTCCCCTCGTGCCATATAGTGTCCCCATTCTTCCTGTGTAGCTAATTTTGGCATATATGGAACCTGACAGATGATTTATACTAGATACTGTATGAACACATGACATACCTCTTGCATCTCTCCTTGGTAGCAGGTTTAGCTTTTGAAGAGAAATGTGACTTTGATTTTAACTGATTGTACCATTGACACCATATATACCAACATCTCTTTTTATCTCATGAAAAAGTGGAAATTCAGTCTATGGAACACAATGAGAAATTGATCTCCTCCCATTGTGCATCTTTTTTCTTGATCTGAGTTTGATGAAATGAGGGATATATTGACCCAATAACTGTATGAGAGATGTATATTGTAGGTTAGAGCAGGAGGTTATAATCGATGGAACAGATTCATTTATGATCAGCATTTTTTAAAATAATTTTATTATGATACATGGACAAAATATGTGTACTTTTTAACAGTATGACATTTAATGTAATTGACTTGTTACCATTATAGTCTCACTGTTAGTGGTGCATTGCACAAGTACTGCAGGCTCTTCTAAAAATGCCATGAAATGACTGTTTACATCACTATGGCATAGGAACTAGAGGTCGACCGATATGGGTTTTTCTCTGGCCGATGCCGATATTTAGAAATCTCGGTGGCCGATGGCCGATATGTGATGCCGATTTTTTTGGGCCGATATATTAGGCCGATTTTTTTTTTCCTTCATCTCATCAAATTTAACAGTTAGACCCCTTTCACACTGGGGCGTTTTTCAGGCGCTTTTGGGCTAAAAATAGCGCCTGTAAAGTGCCTGTAAAACGGCTCCCCTGCAGTCTCAGTGTGATATCCTAAGTACTTTCACACTGAGGCGATGCGCTGGCAGGATGTTAAAAAAAAGTCCTGCAAGCAGCATCTTTGGAGCGATGTATACCACCACTCCTGCCCATTGAAATGAATGCGCACCGCTGCCAAAGCGCCTGCAAAGCATTTCAGCAGCGGCACTTCAGGGGTGCATTTAACACCTTCCTCGGCTGCTAGCTGGGTTATAAGCTCCCCGCTAGCAGCCGAATAGTGCCACTAAAATGCCGCTAAAGCGCCGCTAAAACTAGCAGCGTTTTACCGTCAACGCATGCCCGCTGCAGTGTGAAAGCAACCTAAAGTGATACAGAAAATTTTTTACATTTAAACATTTATTAAACAAACCTCCAATCAGTTCACTTGTATGTATAATTTAGATAAAAAAATATATAAAAAAAAAACTATATCTTAAAAATAAATACACAAAAACAGGTAATCAAAACTTTTGGACGAAAAAAATGGGCTAACTTTACTGCTTAGTTTTTTTTTTTAATTTATTAGTGTATTTTTTTTTTTTTTTAAAATGGCGTTTGAAAGACCGCTGCGCAAATACCGTGTGACATAAAATATTGCAACAACCGCTATTTTATTCCCTAGGGTCTCTGCTAAAAAAAAAATATATATAATGTTTGGGGGTTCCAAGTGATTTTCTAGCAGAAAATGCAGGATTTTTACTTGTAATTCAGAAGTGTAAACATTGTATCAATTCAGGTTCTTTTTTTCAGATTTGGCAGGCTGCCCAGAGAGGGGAGAGAAGTGCTTCACAGAAGACTACAGGCAACTTGTATTGACTTCAGAAGTCATTTGCAAGTCGCGCTGAGTTATATCGGCCTTTTTTATCAGCACAATCGGCCGATGCCGATTAAGAAAAAAACACCAAATATCGGCCGATATATCGGTCGACCTCTAATAGGAACTTCTCCTCATGGCACATCCCTGATGCAGAGAATGAGTAATGTGCAGGATAAAAGAATTACCTTTTAACTTTTGTTACTTTGTAAGCCAAAGAAAAGGTAATTTTGTGAGTAGTATTATCACATATATCATTTAAAGCAGAACTGCAGCCAAAAAAAGGATACAAATTAATATCACTATAAAAGATTAGATAATAAAACTTACCTTTGCTGCAATCTTCACTTTCAATCGAGAGATTTTCCTGCGGTACTTTTTTCTGGTGTTAGATATCCTCTGATTACCATCATCATTCAACTTGCTTCCTGTGATCCCAGTTTGTCCCTGCCTGTGACTGGACAGTGAAAGGAAAAGCGGTACAGTGATGAGTTCTCCGTCAAAATGTTCTCACCTCCTTTCACCATACTCTTTGCCGGAATATGAACTGAGTGGATCCTTGTGCTGCTTCTTCATTTCACATTTTTAGCTCTGCTGTACGGGGAATACAAGAGGCCACATTTGGATACTTACACTGCTTGCATTTAGAAAATACATGTAATGATGTATTAAAGCTAAACACCGGGCATCAAAAAAGCAACTGAACTATATTCCACAATAGCCACAAAGGATATACATTTTTTTTGTGTTCACTAAATGCCTTTACAAACCCAGATATTATCCTGTGAAAGTAGCAGTGACATCATCTGTGTGCTGTACATAGCCTCTGCAGAGAAAAGAGCTGTGGGAGGGGCCCAACAAGATTCACTCACTACAGACTGCCTACAGAAAACTAAAGAGGGGGCGGAGACCAGACCAGTCACCCTACACAAGGAGAGAGCAGCAGGAAGCTCCTGCACAGAGGACAAGTTTCACACTGATTTACTGCAAAGATCTGGAAGAATTGTACAACACACAAAGTGAGATTTAAGTAAGAATACACTTGACTCTTGTACATAGATGCTATTTACTTATCCTGGAGTTCATCTTTATTACACAGCTGCATTATTTGTGTTACATCTGTCTAGAGTTCAGCTTTAATAGATGCTTTTACACCAGCCTTTTTCTACCAGGGTGCCTTCAGGTCTCTTCTGGGGTGCCTTGGCAAAATGCCTAAAAATTGCCCAAAAATTGCATACAAGCCAGTGAGTGGATGAAACCCGCCTTTCAGTTACTGTCTGCAACCATGAATCAGACCGAGACAGAAGTATAGTTAAATCACACTTGTATAATAATAAGGTAAACAGAGTAAGCGTGGACAAAACAAGCCAGAGTTCAGTAACTGGATCAGGTAGTCAGCCAAGCCAATGTCAGAGAGCCAGAGGTAAACGTAGTAGTACAGCAAGCAGGATCAGGAGCCAGAAGGGACGTCAGCCGAGCAAGTCTTCAATAGGAATGCAGGAGAAAGTCTCTGTGATGTTGGCGAAGGCAGAGATCAAGTGAGCTGGACGGCTTTAAGTAGGCAGGTCTGACGAGCAGAATCAACAGCTGGGTAACTGGAGAGAGATGGGAGCTGGCAATTAGCTGACAGCTGAGCGGCCAGCTCAGAGAAGGAAGGGCTGAGCCCAGCCCTGATAGTTACAGTGCTTGAAAAAGTATTCATACCCCTTGAAATTTTCCACATGTTACGACCAAAAAAAGAAGCCCTCAGAGGTTTGTTAGAGAGCCTTAGTGAACAAACAGCATTATGAAGGCCAAGGAACACACCAGACAGGTCAGGGATAAAGTGGTGGAGAAGTTTAAAGCAGGGTTAGGTTATAAAAAAAAAAGACATCCCCAAAAAGACTTGCAGCTGTAATTGCAGTGAGAGGTGGTCCTACAAAGTATTGAATCAGGGGGGCTGAATACTAATGCACGCCACACTTTTCACATATTTGTTAAAAAAAAAATTAAAACCATTTATCATTTTCCTTCCACCTCACAATTATGTGCCACTTTGTGTTGGTCTATGACACAAAAAAAAATCCCAACAAAATACATTTTACATTTTTGGTTGTAACATGACAAAATGTGGAAAATTTCAAGGGTATGAATACTTTTGAAGGCACTGTATACAAAGCCACAGGTTTTTATTGTGCACCATTACAACTTTCTAGCCGTCAGTATTGTAACAACCAATGATGTCGTCGGTCGATAAGGAGGATGTTGTTTGCAGCATTTTTGTTTGTCCCTCCCCTGACCCTCTCCATCAGCACTGGGATCACATTAGCTGAATGAGAGAGAGAGAAACATTGGAACACTAGTCAGTATCTGGGTGCAATGGTATATTTGCTTTGGAAGAATAAATCATCTCTAATGTTTGGTGCCCTAAATGTGTGGATGTTGCTGTTCTGTAAAACTGTTAGTTTAGTTTTTTAAATTTTCTAATGAGGTGCCTCGAGAATGTGCATCATTTTAAAGGGTGCCTTGATTAAAAATAAGGTTGAGAAACACTGTTTTACACTATAGTTTTCTTATAAAACAATTTGCCTTTTTTTTATGCCAGAGGTGGTCTTTAATTTCGCCATTAGATGGCAGCAGAGTATCACAAACTGTCACTGTTTGATTGGAGGTCTCAAGTTCTCAATAGGACAACTTGATACATCTGCCTTTCACTTATGTTACAGCATTGATGGCCTAGGATGAATGTATTTATCTTTTGTTCGTGGTTATAGAGCTTAAACTTATTTTGCAGCACAACAACACACACCGTCAGATTTTTATCAGTTCTTGGGAAATTATTAGACAACCAATGCAGTCTGACTATTTTAACAATACATTCAGATTGCATCCAAATTGGTAGATGAATTCTATTAAACGCAGTGGCTAATTTGTTAGCACTTCTGCGTAGCAGCACTAGGGTTGCGGGTTCAAATCCCGACCAAGACATTACCTGCTTGGAGTTTGTATGTTCTTCCTGTGCCTGCATGTATTTCCTCCGGGTACAATATAAAGAGCTGCATAAATTGACAGTGCTATAAGTGGCGTGTTTTTTTTTTTTTTTTTAACACCAGTACCTACCTAAATAGAGTCTTTGCTAATACTAAAACCATCATAGATGAGTCTTGTTAGCAAACAGTTGGGTGTAATGAGTAGGTCATCTATGACTGACAGAGAACTTGGCTAATAGTAATTTTTGTCATCTGCAGCACGATGCTGCCTAAAAACTCAATGTTTTTAGATATACTTTTTTTTTTTTTTCTGATGTAAATGCAGACCATTGTTTTTAATGTACCCCTACACAGGCAAGTGAACATATGCTGCATATAGATCAGTACGAAAATATAAATACAGATAGCTTACTTGCCGATCAGTATTTTATGCCCAAATACATGCAAAAGCGTATACAATACATTCCTCAAGAAGACTGTCGGAGGTAGAATTTTTTTTTTTTGTTTATTTTTATTTTTTTAAATTTTTATGCACAAACACAAGTACGTGCAAAATAAACACCTGAAATATCGCCCAGGAATACTAATGTTCAAATATCAGTACTTTGTTGCAAATACCCTTAATGATTCTACATGTATTCCTCTCAAACAGCCACTAGAGGGCCTGGAGCACAGGATTACTTTATTGTACTCCCCCTGGTGGATTCTCTATAGGAATTTATCAAGAACTACAAGTATCTTTTTCCATGAAGCCAATATGTCAACCAGTGACATCTATGGTGGGGCTAGGAAAAATCCTGTTGCAGGGGGGTTGTATATCAGTGAGATTCTGTCAGGGAATGAACCTCTGGCACAAAACGGAGAAAGATGTTGTGGGTGCATACACTATTATCATCGAAGTGTGGTCACTGTCATCTACAGGTATCCTTTTACTCTGTGTGTCTGCAGCAGTTAGAGAATGTAGAAAATCCAGGAATGGAGCAAGCCCTAAATTATCATTGCAAGACATTAAATGGTTATCATCCCATCTGGGGATCTGTGGGAGAAAACTGTAGTATGCCATTGATTTGTGAATACTAGGTTTAAATTCTGTCTGGATCAGGTCCGTTCACATACTATATATATATATATGGTGTGTTTCAGACAGCATGGTGAATAAGTGGTTGGTACTACTTTTTTACAGGGATACTTTGGTCTTTTATCATGTTTGGATATATAAATTGAAGTGCCTGAACAGATGAATCCTATGAATCTGTTTTGGAGGCCTAGTTTCTATGTATATATGTAAATTGGAGCGGCCATATATGGCCACTAGGCTCTGTTCACTGCTTATTAGTGCTGCATAATGGCTATGCAATTGTTGATGTGGGAGAGTGGGAGACTAAAGCCTCGTACACACTATCTATTTTTTTTTCTTTTCAACCCAGCGGGCTGAGTGAAAAAAAAAAACCTGAAGAGTTTGAGAGGAGATGTACTAACTATCCGATGTTAGTACAGCGATCTCCCCCGCTAAGCTGTTGCGTTCTGACAGGGGGATGGTTCCCCCCCCCGCCAGAGTACACTGATCAGTTCTAGCAGCCATTTGGCGAGAGCGCTGATTGGGTGCCGGACAGCAGATCTTTTTCGGTCATGCCCCTTCGACAGAAGGAAGCTGAACAGCCTGCTTCTATCAGATCGGCCCCTGTACATATGGGCTGAATGCCGCCAATATTCTGCCTGTGTGTACGGCAGTAAAAGGCAGCACCTAGAAGGGGAAATTTATGCATGTGTACAAATTACTGTTGGTTACCTCAACACTTCCTATTCCTGATATGTGTACTTGTATGAGAAAGTATCCTGTTCTTTGTATTGCTTACTTTGTGTGAAATCCCTGGTGTTCCTGCCAGTCCCTCTGCTTTCCTATTAAAAACTGACCACACAGGAGAGTACACCTGATCAGTTCTCTAGCTATGCTGAGAACTCGGTGTGCTCCCCTCCAATGATCAGACTTGCCCTAACACGCCTCCGCTGCACAGCCATTCACTGGGAAGATCAGGGTACTGCTGCTTCTCCTCCCTCAGCTCTTATGCAGCAGAAAACAGTGGGGATGTGATCACTTTTAAAAAAGGGTATTTATAATTTTTTTTTTTTTTAATATCTAAACAAAAATGCTTTGTATAAAATGTTTAAAAAACATTCTTCATTTCTGTGTATACAAAGGAGCATGGGGGAGCTCAAGTCCATAATGGGGATGGTATAGACCAGGGATCCTCAAACTACGGCCCTCCAGCTGTTGCGGAACTACGCGTCCCATGAGGCATTGTAAAACTCTGACATTCACAGACATGACGAGGCATGATGGGAATTGTAGTTTCTGAACAACTGGAGGGCCATAGTTTGAAGACCCCTGGTATAGACACAGCCCCAAATGATCCACAATGGCTCAAAAGTGATTTAGACAGACTAAAGGTTGATAAAGCACCTGGACCAGATGGCATCCACCCATGGATCCTAAAAGAATTGAGCTCTGTCATTTCAAAGCCATTGTATCTAATTTTTAGGGACTCATTAATGACAGGAATGGTACCACTGGATTGGCATAGGGCCAATGTGGTGCCTATATTTAAAAAGGGAACAAAGTCTTTACCAAGTAACTATAGATCTGTTAGTTTAACTTCTATAGTCAGATACTGGAGAGTTTAATAAAAGACCACATATATGAGTTCTTGCTGGAAAAAAATATTTAAAGCAACAGACAGCATGGATTCATGAAAGACAGAAGTTGTCAGACAAACCTGATTTCTTATGAGGAGGTAAATAAAACCTTGGACAGAGGGGTGGCTGTGGACGTGGTATACTTGGATTTTGCACAGCTTTTGACACAAGTCTACAGGCTTGGAAATATCAGTTTTTAAATGGATAGAAAACTGGCTAAAAGACAGAATTCAGAGAGTAGTGGTTAATGATTCTTACTCTGAATGGTCTAAGGTTATCACTGGTGTACCCCAAGGTTGAGTGCTGGGACCCCTACTTTTTAATACCTTTATAAATGATATAGGGTCTGGGATTAAAAGAAACATTTCAGTCTTTGCAGATGACACCAAGCTATGCAGTAGAATAACGTCCTTACAGGATGTCTCCAATTTACAAGTCGACCTCAATGCACTGTCAAATTGGGCGACTATGTGGCAGATGAGGTTTAATGTTGGTAAATGTAAAGTTCTGCACTTGGGGGCTAAGAATATGCATGCATCATACATACTAGGGGGAGTACAACTGGGGGAATCAATGGTGAAGGATCTGGGGGTTTTGGTAGATCATAAGCTCAAAAATAGTATGCGATGCAAAGCTGCGGTGTCCAAAGCGAACAAAGTCCTTTCTTGTATTGAGAGGTATGGACTCCCAGAGAGAGATATCATTTTGCCCCTGTACAAATTAGTAAGACCTCATCTAGAATATGCAGTTCAGTTTTGGGTACCGGTTCACAAAAAGGATATCGGGGAACTGGAGAAAGTGCAGAGAAGGGAAGCCAAACTGATGAGAGGCATGGAGGAGCTCAGCTATGAGGAAAGATTAGAGGAACTGAATTTATTTACTCTTGAGAAGAGGAGATTAAGGTGGATATGATCAACATGTACAATTATATAAGGGGTCCATATAGTGAACTTGGTGTTGCGTTATTCACTTTACGGTCAACACAGAGGACAAGGGGGCACTCTTTACGCCTAGAGGAAAAGGGATTTCATCTCCAAATACAGAAAGGTTTCTTCACAGTAAGAGCTGTGAAAATGTGGAATAGACTCCCTCCAGAGGTGGTTCTGGCCAGCTCAGTAGATTGCTTTAAGAAAGGCCTGGATTCTTTCCTAAATGCACACAATATAACTGGGTACTAACATTTATAGGTAAAGTTGATCCAGGGAAAAGCCGATTGATTCTCGGGGGTCTGGAAGGAAATTTGTTTCCCCTGCTGTAGCAAATTGGATCCTGCTTTGCTGGGGTTTTTCACCTTCCTCTGGATCAACTGTGGGTATACGATTGGGTATATGGGATTGTTTGATATTATTATTATTATTATTATTATTATTGTTATATATATATATATATATATATATATATATATATATATATATATATATATTTTTTATATATATATATATATATATATATATATATATATATATATATATATATATATATATATATATAATATATATTTTTATGGTTGAACTGGGTGGACTTGTGTCTTTTTCAACCTAACTATGTAACTATGTAACACACACAAATGTTTTTGCCTTTCATTTTTATTTTAGACTGAATGGTTTGTTTTACAAGGTGATCCTTTGCAGTCACTTTAAGTTTTAGTTCAATGCAAATCCAGTGTAGATATTTAAAAACATTTTAGCATTTAGTAAAAAAACTAAAATCTCATATGTACTTTAATGTATTAGTACCATTTAAAAAGTGATTTTAAGTATTTTTAAATCTTCAGCCCTCATAAAAATAATTTATTATTTACAGGTACTTGTATAGCTCCGTCAATTTTATGCAGTGCTTTACATATATATTATGCATTCACATCAGTCCCTGCCCTCAAGGAACTTACAGTTCTAAAGTCCGAAACTCACATTTATACATGCATATACTTGAGCCGATTTAGACAGCAGCCAATTAACCTACCAGCATGTCTCTGGAGTATGGGAGGAAATCTGAGTGCCCGGAGGAAACCCATGTAGTATTGTCGTGGTTGGATTCGAACCGGCAACCCTAGTACTGCTAGGTGTAAATGTCAACCACTGTAATACGTGGTGATCCTGCCATGAAGGTCTTTATTCAGGTACTTTCTGCCATTGGGTGACAACACTACCGAGTATATTTTATAAAACAGTGACTGCCTTTCATGTACTTTTTGAAGCTGACCCCCCCCCCCCTTCATCTCCCTACTACTAGTACATACAGTTGTGCTTATACGTTTACATACCCTGGCATTAATGATTTCTTGGCCATTTTTCAGACAATATGAATGACAACACAAAAACATTTCTTTCACTCATGGTTAGTGTTTGGCTGAAGCCATTTTATTATCAATCAACTGTGTTTACTCTTTTTAAGTCATCACAACAGAAACTACCCAAATGACCCTGATCAAAAGTCTACATAACCTGGTGATTTTGGCCTGATAACTTGCACACAAGTTGACACAAAGGGGTTTGAATGGCTATTAAAGGTAACCATCCTCACCTGTGATCTGTTTGCTTGTAATTAGTGAGGGTGTATAAAAGGTCAATGGATTTCTGGACTCCTGACAGACCCTTGCATCTTTCATCCAGTGCTGCACTGACTTTTCTGGATTCTGAGTTATGGGGAAAGCAAAAGAATTGTCAAAGGATCTGCGGGAATAGGTAGTTGAACTGTATAAAACAGGAAAGGGGTATAAAAGGATATTCAAGGAATTGAGAATGCCAATCAGCAGTGTTCAAACTCTAATCAAGAAGTGGAAAATAAGGGGTTCTGTTGAAACCAAAACACGGTCAGGTAGACCAACTAGAATTTCAGCCACAACTGCCAGGAACATTTTTGGGATGTAAAGAAAAACCCACAAATAACTTCGGGTGAAATGCAGGACTCTCTGAAAACATGTGGTGTGGCTGTTTCAAGATGCAAATAAAGAGGTACTTGAAATATGGGCTGCATGGTTGAGTCGCCAGAAGAAAGTTATTACTATGCAAATGCCACAAAGTATCCCGCTTACAATACGCCAAACAGCACAGAGACAAGCCTCAAACCTTCTGGCCAAAAGTCACTTGGAGTGTCTGTCATTAGTCTGTGCTGGTGTTCTATCTAGAAATGCCCTCCGTTGAAAAATGCCCCCGATGGATCTGCGCATGCACAGTACCAAACGTCACTCCAGCTGATATCTTGACCAGCTGGCGTGACGTCAACACAGTGCATGCGCAGATCATCAGAGGCATTTTTCGACGGGAGACAGTATTCGACGGTCAGTATTCAAAGCTATGCAAGCAGCGGAGAGAATATACTTGTCAGATACTGCCTCGCTGTTGCGGGGCGAGTTTTCCATGTGCTGAAGGGCGGATTTTGTCTGTGTTACAGGGCTGGTTTGGTGTGTTGAATGGCGGGTTTTGACTGTGTGTAAGGGCGTGTTGCAACACACACACCCCGCCCTTAAACACACCTACAACCCGCCCTGCAACAGCGAGGCTCAGTCTGCCAACTACATTCGCCTGCTGTTTGCATTGCATCGCATAATGCCTCAGACGATCTGCGCATGCGCTCTGTTGATGTCATGCCAACTGATCAACATATCAGCTGGAGTGACGTTTGGTCTGTCCTCAACATGTCCACGGAAAGTGAGATCACAGTGATGACTTGCTTCTTTATTGTCCAATCAGCGGGGTGGGAGAGAAGGCTTAAGAATTCAGAACCTTACCAGGCTCTTGTTTTCCAATGGCCACCAATCCGCTGAATGAGTACCATTTTTCCATGAATTTAGGGCGGGGAGTTTGTTAAACTGTGCACACAAGGGACGTTTTTAGCAATAAATGTGTTAGCATTACACTTATAACTGGAAATGATATAATCCCTCAATGTGTTCTAAAATTTCACTTTAATTAGACCAGAGCCCTTGAAATTAGCGTCAGTCGCTGACAAGCATATGAGATGATTTACTGTGGTGACCTGGGTTAATTTCCACATTGTCTTTGGAATGAACTCTTCCTTCAACCTTATTATTGTCAGATTGTTTCTTTGTTGCTTATGCGGCTGGAATGTGACATGGCAGCATTGCAGAGTTTAATATGTTTCATCTGCATGAAATTTATTATTAGAGGAGGGGATTGCTCATATCTCTGCCTTTTGGGAAGTGATAGCTCAAAAGGAAACTATTTTTCTGGCGACGGAGACAATTATGATTTGTCAGATGTGTTTTTCTCTCGGGTTGCTGTCTCCAATTTGTACAGGATGGGGAGTGAGAATATAGAGATTATGGTATTTTGAGGAAAAATAGAAACAGACTATATCATCATGTACACATAAACCATTAAAGTCCAACCCCAGCTAAAACTTTTTTTCTTTTCTTTGGATACAGTAGGGAAAGATTAGAGCATCTGGTATTTTTAACTGTCTGTGAACACCCCCCCCATTTGAGATTTCACTGCACTTCCTTTCCAGTGATCACTTACTGTCCAGGAGATGTTAGTCTTCATCAAGCTTTAACGCAGGTCCCCTAGTGCATTTTGTTAACATTGACTGCTCAAGCCCTGAAGAAGTGGCAGGCTTCTCACCTTTAAACACACTGGATCTATTTGGATCTATTTGTTGCACTCTACCCAATAAATCCAATCTCCATGTTTCCCGTCACTTTAAATAGTTATTTTGGACCAAGCTTACCCAAATGAATTCTTCCCTTCACTAGGTGCTACACTGGCTCTAGCAGTATGTGTGGCTTTTGCTACATACAGTACAGTGCTGGGTTTTGGCTGTGAGACAGAGACTTCCACTCTCACACCTGGAACAAAATAAGAGTCAGTCTGAGTGGTGCTCAGCCATCCATTGGCAGATTTGAATTCTGTAAATAAATGCAAACTTTCCTCTGGCCGAGTCGGAGAGACTGACATCATCAGCCGGCCTCTCCACCTCAGCCAGTCAGTGGAAGCTTTGTATTCATTCACAGAATACAAAGCTGCCTATGAATGGCTGAGCACCACTCAGGCCGAGTCTTATTTTGTCCTGGTGTGAGGGGGTAAGTCTCCGTCTCACAGCTAGAACACAGCATTGTGTCCTGTATGTAGTGGAAGCTACATGCAGTACATACAGTGCTTCGAGCCAATGCAGCACTTAGTGAAGGAAATGGTTCATTTGGTCCAAACAAACTGTTTAAAGTGACAGGAAACATGGAGATCAGCTTTAAATGTTTCAATAAGTCCTTCAAGTTAGATGTACTTTTTTACCAGGTGCTCCTCAGTACTCAAAGCAGGCCGTAAATTATTGCTCGATTCCCCCATCAGCACAGACTGTGGAGCAATTGTGCTCTCAGGCTGGTTGTACCCAAGTGGATTGATGGATCGGACATGCTGGTTGTACCCAAATTTGATCGATGTATCAACTTGGGTACAGTCAGCCTGCCCATGGATGGATCGGATATCGGTTGGTCCCTGCCCAAGATTCCAACCATCTATGGCTGACTTCATAATTTATTGTCTGCCGAGTGCTTCCTTTGTCACCATCAGAGAAGTAGTATCCTAGGACCAGACAGGGTCCCCCTATTTTATATTTCAACCAGGGTGGATATAAATCAATGTTTTTAAAAAAAATTTAAAAAATCATCTGTGTTTTTTTTTTTTTTAATCAAATTTTTATTTTAATAAAATGCTTTTGGATTAAACATTTCTAAAAATAGTTTTCTATTTAAGACACATTAATAATTTTGTATATTCAGCATGAAATGGAGCTTAGTTATGTAGCATGAGGCTGTATATTCTGCAATATTTTACATTATTAGTAAACTCATTCAGTGAATCTAAGCTCTGCAAGCTGACATAATGTGCACTGCATTGATGCACTCACACCATTTTATAGTAACCATGAGATAAAACAAAGTTCAGGAATATTCCTTTATCCCATTGTTTTGCAAATCTATGTAAACTACAAACTATGATTACATCGGTTCTGATATCGCTGTTTTTACTAACCTGACAGCTTATTGTTCTAAATAGGAAACCTTCATTTTGTTTGCAAATATTAAAGATTCTAACTACCAGCAAGAATAAGTCCTTACATTTAAAGAGCACCTGTCATTTCAGATTCATCACCTACTACCGCCACGACCCTCACCTTGTGTCACTGCCGCATCACCAGCCGTCCCATTAAAGTGAATGGGACTGTCGGTGAGTCAACAGCAGGTCAGAAGGAGCCACTGCGGGACAGAGATGACAGTTGCTCTTTAAGAATCCTGATTTAAGTCAAGCTTTTTTACTGATGATTTAAAGCAAATCCACCCTGATTTCAACCACACATTTGCTTGTTTGAAGGAAACATCACTTTGTGATAAATCCAACTTTGACTTTTTTTCGTCCAACGCTATCACATAAACATCAGTTTGATATGTATGTGATAGCACTAGACAGACCAGCATTGGAATTGGTTCTAATGGTGTGGAGTGAGTTTTCCTTTGAGGAAGCAGATTTTCGTGGAAGTGTATGTGGACCTTGTTCTGATCTTTTTGGCTGCTGCCTGTAGTATCACGATGAACAAATTGTTCAATGGGCAATCGGCTCTTAGACGTGTACTGAGGAGCACCTAGTATAAATGCTAGTATAACTTCTTGAACAGCACATTTCGGGGGAAAGGCTTCTCTCTTGAGGTCTGGCAGGCATGATCCCTGATAATTATTTACACCCAGTGTCGCAAGTCTTCACTGCCCTGGCTGCACCTGTACATTAGTGCCCCATAGACTTTTATGGAGCTGTGTTCTGAGGCTAAAGACAATCTGAAATGGTCCTCTAGAAGTCTATGGACTGTAATGTGCAGATGCATATTTACCTTGACCTGATGGCTGTGATTTCATTGTTGGTTTACATCTAGTGCTGCCGCAGCCATTAGATCAGGGTAAGCATGCATGTGTGGAGGTCAGGGGAAAGAGGTAAAAAGAATAAGCACACTTTGTTTTAAAGTGCACCTGTCTTTTACGTGGAACTCCTGCTGAAATGATTATTTTAGCTTTTTTGGTAATGTGGATGAGGGTTAGAACTATTTGTCAGGTTTTTTTTTTCTTCTGTCTGCGTCTCCCTTAGGGGTGATTTCCTGTAACTTCCAAGGTTGTTATCGTTTTATCTGGGGTCCTGCCTAAAGTTATGCTGTATTTTACATATGTTTTTTGTTGTAAAAGCGGAAGAACGCTTTTTCAGGCAAACACAAATCTTTTTTTTTTTTTTTCTTTTTTTCAGTTTGTTTTTATCATTACCGTCTGATGTCTCATCTTGATAGTTAATTAAATCCTGACATTCCCATCCCAAATTATAGCTGAAGCAGGACCCTTAGGAGCCCCTTTCCTTGAAGTCGGTTGATTATGCGGGGGTTAATCTCAATTCCATGCTTCGTGTCTTTGTATGCTTGTGTGTGGTTTGTCCTCTTCTGCAGAAGGCTTGTTCTGCGCCAACCGTAGGTCCTTTGGGCCTGATTTATGGGGTCGATCTAGACGTATCCCCCAGTGGGGAGGCGCAAGTTCACCAAACACTTCTCTGTCTTGTATGAGAGATACAATCTGCCTGTGGCTGTGATGTGGGGACCGGACGAGGGGGCCTCAGTCATTCCCCCTGCAGGAATTTGTTTTTCTACTTACTGAACTTGTCTGTCTGGGCCTAAGAAGCTCAGTAATTTATGTTTATAGTTATAAAGCGCTATATTTTACAGTTTTATTAAATACTTTGGTCTTTGTATAGCTGAAGATGTATATGTGGATGTTATCAAATTAATGCAAATAGTCTTGACTTTGAAAGTAAAGTCGATATTTACATAAATAAAGGCCTCCCAGGGCATTCCTGAAGACTGTTTACCCATTTGACCGCTGAAAGATATTTTACCCCTTCATGACCAGGCAATTTTTTGTTATTTAGCACTAATTTAAAATTTTATATAATTTTTTTTCACACAAATAGAGCTTTCTTTTGGTGGTATTTGATCACCTCCTGTGTTTTTTATTTTTTACGATTTAAACGAAAATTTTGAAAAAATAAAAAAAAAATATATATTTTTTACCAATATATATTGTAATGTGTGTGTGTGTGTGTGGTATATGTAATATATGTGAGTGAGTTGATTTATCTTCTTTTTTTATTCTACTAATGGTGGTCATCAGCGACTTATAATGGGACTGCGATAGTGCAGCGGGAAATCTGACACTGACTGATGCTGGGGGGAACTGATTAACTGACATCACCAGTGACACTAATACAGTGATCAGTGATGATACTATATACCAGGGCTTGACAAATGAACCCATAAGTGGGTAATGTGGTTTTTAAGCCCGTTTTAATCCATTAAATATTTTGGCTTACTTCATCATGGGAGTTTTTTATCTATTTTCTCCACATCCCAAATATCCATGGTCTTTGTGACCCATCTTGGGAAGTTCGGCTGTTTGCACCCAAGCAGCCTTAGTGCTAATCAAGACACCTGAGTTCCAGCATCTGCACTTAGCCGTGACCGTGAGAAGCCCTGTTGGTTGTCTCCAAAGCGTGTTTGACTCCTGTCATGGGAGTCACCTCCATCTGGTGAGTAGGCTGTGTGGCTGGTGATGGTGATTGAATACTATTTGATGCTCTGCTGAACCCAATGAAGATCTGTCCAGAAGCTTAATTTTCCAGAAGTTCTGTTTTACATGATTGATTTTTATCAATATTTGTGTACATATTTTGGACACTATTTTGGACTTTATATTTATTTTTATTTTTATCCTTTAATTTTCTATTAGTAATCTACTTGCATTTTCACTATAATGATTTAATGTTTCACTCAGTTAGTACTCATTATCACTGGTATTATTTCACTATTTCATTGTTTTCACAATAGAGTGATTTTGCACTTGCACTTTTAAAGGAACGCGGTTTATAATTAACTTGTTAATTATTTTTTGCCACATCTAAACAAAACACAAAAGAAGAGAGCGCAAAGCCGCCCTAGTGTAACTCGGCTTTAATATGGTAAAGTTAAAAACACTACAGTGTTCAAACTCACATTGTGTGAGGATAGATACAGCATAAGGATTCCACTGTGGCCGCACTCTTATAACCACCTCAAGATCCCAACAGGGGAAGGGGGAGCCGTGGAAGTTCAACCTAGCTGCCCAAGTCCTGGCAGCACATCCAAAGCTATCCACCACCATGATCGACATGCAGATCCTAATGTGCATGTGTCCTGTCCAGCCGGCGCTGCTCTTCGAGGACACACAAACCCACGCACGCAGGATACAGGGGGGAAGAGAGTGAGGATGTCACACAGTTGCCATGACAATGTGTTTCGGAGGCATGGCCTTCTTCCTCAGGTCATGCCCACTAACGCGACAATTTATAGGGGGAGAGAGACGCCTTCTCTGTCTCAGATCTTGAAGGGACACAGGGGTAGGGAAGGCAAAAAATACTTGTAGGCATTGGTTACAACGGTGGGACTATAGCAACATAATAGATTCCTTATCAGATGGTAATAAAAACAATTAAAACATTTATAAAGATGCATCTGCCCCCAGCGAACACTAATATGTTAAAGTTAATAACTTGAATATGCTTAATTATGCTAATTAAGGGATTGACCATGAGACAGAGAGCATACTACTCCCATTAAGAAAGAAAATTATTATTTTGGTGCATATATATATAATACAATATTCACTTTCCTCTCCCATAAGTAGAAAAATGAACCTAAATATACCTAATGAACCTAATATTTATGATTAGGAACTACCTCTGGTATAATGAACTACTTGCATATCTCTATCTCTCTCTGTGTAACCATCTTCCCTCCTCTAATGGAGGCAAAATGGATGACAAAAAGGTTTTTTGAGAACAAATATGCACATATACAAAGGATTAGTATACATACACGTATACATGCATACACATATATACATACATAAACTCATACATATATCCATACATACACACATTTCCCAAGAACATAAGAGGAACTCCGGAATGCCAAACAACTCCAGCCCCTGTGTGCTACCTCCATATATCTGTGAGAAATGCCGTGGGACCCTGTGTTTATCGCATTTTTTTCCGACAAACCGTTAGTGTTCTCCGAATCTCTCCTGCATGGTGCGTACAGTTCTCCCCACATAGAGGAGCCCACAGGTGCACCTTAACCCATAGACAACAAACTGAGTATTGCAGCTTATAAACGGTTTGATCTAAAACTACCGGCCATCTTTATTGGTAAACCTCTTTTTGCCATGTATCATGAACTAACAGGCCTTACATCTACTGGACTTACACCTATAGGATCCTGTCAAGTTAAGAAACGTGGGCATATCCTTGGCCCTATGTTGCTTGCTTTGGATACGACTTGGGGCATTGATGCTGTTAACACTATTGGCCTTTGGAAAGACCACTTGAGGCTAATCAGGAAGAACCCTATGAGGAGCCGGGTCTTGTTTAGGAATTGGCCATTGTTTTTGAATAGCGCTTTTATGGCCCAGTGCTCATCCTTAAATTTGGTGATGAACAAAATGTCTGTCTGCCTATCCACTCGTGTGCCCTGTTTATGTCCATGTTAGTGGTAACATTTGACCACTTTCTGTATGTGGTCCTTGTGGTATCCTTTTCTCAAGGAACTTTTTAGTTCATACTTCTGCTTGAGTCAGGTAGTCTGCAGGATTTGTGCAATTCTTACAAAGTCTGCATAACTGACTGTATGGAATATTATCCTTCTACCTAGGGCATTGTTTCTCAACTCCAGTCCTCAAGGCGCCCCAACAGGTCATGTTTTCAGGATTTCCATTATTTTGCACAGGTGATTTGATCGGTTGCACTGCCTTAGTAATTACCACAGCCGTTTCATCTGAGGGAAATCCTGAAAACATGACCTGTTGGGGCGCCTTGAGGACTGGAGTTGAGAAACGCTGACCTAGGGTGGTGGTAGCTCTCCTTATGCAGATAGGAATTGCCTGACGTTTCCTTGAAGTGGGTTTTGGAAATGATCTTACAATCCTGATCCCATGACAGCACCAAGTCCAGAAACACAAGAGAGATGGGATCCACCACATGTGTAAACTGGATGCATTGACATTAAAGTAGGAGACAAATTCAGAAACAGTCTCCAATGGCCCATCCCATATTATTAGCACGTCATCAATATAATGACCATAATATACTAGGTGTCTGGCATATGGGTTCTGGGACCAGATGTTGTACTTCTCCCAGAAACCCATAAACAGGTTGGCATAACATGGTCAAAATGTGCAAGATGTGATCTGCCTGTAGAACAATCCATTAAATTGTAAATAATTTCGTTTGAGAGCGAACTTGGTACATTTACTGATGAAGTGTGACTGGGAAGGGTGCATATAATTGGCCCCAGCTAAACACGAGCAGGATACAGGGGGGAAGAGAGTGAGGATGTCACACAGTTGCCATGACAACGCATTTCGGAGGCATCGCCTTCCTCCTCAGGTCGTGCCCACTAACTCGCTGGTAACTTGCCAATTTATAGGGGAAGAGAGAAGCCTTCCCTGTCTCAGATCTTGAAGCCATTCAGGGGTAGGGAAGGTAAAAAATACTTATAGGCATTGGTTACAGCAGTGGGACTATAGCAACTCAATAGATAAAACATCATAATAAATTCCTTGACAGGTGGTAATAAAAACAATATGTAAAACTATAAGTGCCTAATACTCTTTAAAATAATTATGTCTCACCCCACTCTGCACATGCTCAGTTGCTCTGAATTTTTGGCATTGCACCGAAAATCAGAACCACTAGAGGCCAATCCTCTGACAGTCTAAAGATTTACTGCTGCTCAGGGGCTCTGGACTTCAGCAAAATGGCAGCCTCCAGCAAGAAGAAGCAATGTTGAAGGCAATTTACAGCACACACTAATTTGGTAGCATAAATATTAATGTGGAATGTGTATTCCTTGCTAAAGAACATTATTTTTTTTTTTATCAAGTTGTTATGAGAAAAAGTTCTACTTTTTAAGCTGGTACCATGATCACTGTCTCAGGTTTCCTGTTTCCGGGTGAACGCCCATGCGATCCGTTTTTGGTGCGGACCAAAAAATGGGTCCTCGACGAGTCAGATTGCGATGGAAATTCAGCCATACTATATGTATGGCTGAGTTCGCATCGCACAGACATCGCATTTGATTTGCGCTGCAGTGCGGTACGAATCACATCCAATGTCAGACAGCGCACCAGTGTGAACCAAGCCTAAGTCAAAAGCAAGGTGATGGACGGATAACATTTTACATCTCTAAGGTCCTATTCACACCTCAGCATTGTGTAGCTTTAAGATCCAAAATGCTGAACTAGAAGAAAATCAATTATTTTCTCTATGAAGATGGTCCACATCTCAACTCCAAGTCGTCTGAAGCTCAAAAAAGTTCTGGAGCTTTTTTTTTTTTTTTTTGAAGCTTGAATCGAGCAGATTTGAGTGTATTTGGCAGGTTTTTATCCTCATAGAAATGATGGGAAACTCGCCATTCGCACGCTTGTATGTGTTTTGTCCTGTGTTTTTGCACGATTTTCTGCCCAAATGAAAAAATGTAATAAAATAATATATTAAATAAATGTAAAATACACAAATAACTAATAATCATAGGTTAAATTAATATGTAATAATACATAAACAACTAATGACCCCTAACCTTAAATATTAAATTTATTATTAATAATAATTCTAATAATAATTACTCAAAAATAAAATAATAATAATGTATTTTTTATTTATTTTGTGTTAAGCCCTGTACACACGGTCGGATTTTCCGATGGAAAATATGTGATAGGACCTTGTTGTCGGAAATTCCGACCGTGTGTGGGCTCCATCACACATTTTCCATCGGAATTTCCGACACACAAAGTTTGAGAGCTTGCTATAACATTTTCCGACAACAAAATCCGTTGTCAAATTCCGGTCGTGTGTACACAAATGCGATGCACAAAGTGCCAGGCATGCTCAGAATAAATTAAGAGACTAAAGCTATTGGCTACTGGCCTGTTTATAGTCCCGACGTACGTGTTTTACGTCACCGCGTTCAGAGCGATCGGATTTTCCGACAATTTTGTGTGACCATGTGTATGCAAGACAAGTCGGAAAAAAATCCATGGATTTTGTTGTCGGAATGTCCAATCAATGTCCCACCGTGTGTACAGGGCATTAGAGTGTTTAGTTATATTATAATATATATATATATATATACTGTATATATATAATTTTTTAAGGGTTAGGGTTTAATTATTTATTATTACTTCCTATTCATGAATTTATTTATTTGTGTATTGTACATTTATTCATTTAGTAGTAGTGCTAGTAACACCCTAATCCTAACCCTAACCTAACCTTCATTCTAACCCCTTACCTTAACGAAAAATAATAAATAATAATTAAAAAAAAGCTAATGGAAAAGCTGAAATACCTAGCAACAAATGAAGCAGCAGAATAGTTTTCTCTATTGGCTAATAAAAAACGACAAAGCTCAAACACGCTGCATAAAAACGCGCAAGGCGTGCATAAAAACGCACCAAAATCACGCTAAAAAAAAAAAGAACGCAAAGAAGCTACGCTCAGGTGTGAATGCAGCCTAAGTGCCTGCTTTCGCCATCACTGCTCCTTTTTTAAAGGGATCACATAACAAAAAATAACCTCCTAATGTGAACGTTTAGAGGACACATTGCTTCTTCGGAGATGTCTGTGATTGTGTGTGTGTAGGGGGGGCACAGCGTGTTTAGCTATTTTCTGTTTTTAATATCTCCCAGTGTTTAGTCTGTAGCCAGGACCCCTGGGGATCACTTCTCTGAAGCCATCTGTGATGTTTTAAGACTCTCTGCTGCTGAACACAATGAGTTTATGTCTAGCGTTGTCCCATCTCCCACGCGGCCGGGGCCTGGGGTATGACCGACGTTAGGTCAGGCAAAATAAGAATTACAGATGCGGTTTGGTGTTATTTGAGATTTCATTCAAAACTGGCAGAGTGCTTTGGCTGTAGTGTTCTTTATCCATCAGTTAGCAGGGTGTCCTTAAAGAGCCAGGAACGTCAGCAGGTAGGCGTATTGTGACTGCCATGCAGAGGGCCAGTGGGTAGAAATGCAGCTGTAGGGCCAGCCAAGAATCCATCTGTTATTTCTGTTTAGCAATTTTGAGAATGACCTAAAGGATTTGGTTACTATGGACAACACCGCCTCACTTTTTACAGAATGACCTGTTTAAAGGGAACCTGTCAGGCAAGGTAATTTTAGAGGCGTATACCTCTGCAACACACAGACATGGCAGCTACCATATTTTTTTTTTTTAATGAAAAGTTTCATTCAAGAGGACATGAATTCTTCAAGCTTTGACAAAAAAAGGCAGGCACAGGGAAAAAGGCTAGTCACCAATATTGTCTATAGCAGTGGTCTCTAAAATGTTAAAACAAAAGGCCAGTTTTTCGCTGTTCAAGTATTAGGGGGGACCGGACTGAGGCCAGTGGGCGTAGAACATGCCCTGACTTTGGCGGGAGTGAATAATGACAGAAGCTTGGCAGTCAGTGGGAGTAAAAAAAAATTACAATATTGGTGTCAGTGGGAGGAATAGCACCCCATCATTGGTGTCAGTGGGAGAAATGGCACCCCATCATTGGTGCCAGTGGGAGGAATAGCACCCCATCCCCCATCATTGACGTCAGTGGGAGGAATAGCACCCCATCATTGGTGTCAATGTGAGGAATAGCGCACCATCATTGGTGTCAGCCGGAGAAATAGTGTCCCATAACTGGTGTCAGTGGGAGAATAAGTTCCCTGTGTCTTGGGTCGGTGGGAGGAGTAGTACCCCATCGCTGGTGTCAGTGGGAGGAATAGTGCCCCATTGTTGGTTTCAGTGACAGGAATAATACCTCATCGTTGGTGTGAGGAATAGTACCCCATTGCTGTTGTCAGTGGGAGGAAAAGTACCCCATCATTTGTGTCGGTGGGAGGAATAGTACCCCATCGTTGGTGTCGATGGGAGGAATGGTACCCCATTATTTGTGTTGGTGGGAGGAATAGTACCTCATCGTTGGTGTCTGTGGGAGGAATAGTACCCCATCGTTGGTGTCGATGGGAGGAATAGTACCCCATCGTTGGTGTCGGTGGGAGGAATAGTACCCCATCGTTGGTGTCGATGGGAGGAATAGTACCCCATCGTTGGTGTCGATGGGAGGAATAGTACCCCATCGTTGGTGTCGATGGGAGGAATAGTACCCCATCGTTGGTGTCGATGGGAGGAATAGTACCCCGTCGTTGGTGTCGATGGGAGGAATAGTACCCCATCGTTGGTGTCGATGGGAGGAATAGTACCCCATCATTGGTGTCGATGGGAGGAATAGTACCCATTGTTGGTGTCAGTGGGAGGAATAATACCCCACTAATGGTAAAAAACAAACAGTTTTGCAACCTACCTTTTAAAGATCCAGATGATAATTAGAGATAATTAACGGACAACTGCTAACATTGATCACGTCCCATATGCTTGTGCCAAACAAAAGTATTCCGATAAAAAATGCTGCGCTATCCAAATATGTGATTATCGTACTTAATTCTAATACTACTGACTTCAATAAAATATAATATAAAAGTAAAATATTGCAATCCTATGTGATTAATCAAGTGAACATAATAATGCATTTTTATGCAATTAAAAATTGCAATCATATGCGATACTCCAAATGACAATCAGTGTACCATACATACCTCTATATACACAAGTTGCATTCGTATGCAATAGAAAATTTGCAATCATATGCGATAATTGCAGTGACAACCTGTAACTTATATAAATCTATAAAAAAAGTGCATCAATATACAATTATCAATCTAGAAAAAAAAGTGAACCGTGTTTAAAGTGCTCTTGTGCCAAAATATATCATGCATTAATGTGTCTGCACAGAAACGCAGCATAAAGTCCATTCATAACTACTCCAATCTTCTGGTTCTCTTTGCAGATGATAAAACAGTAAAGTGCTCGTGTCCACTCTTATGCTCCCCTTTGGTGTATGCGCTCACCTTAGAGCGTGTGACCTTGCACCTAAGCTCGGTCAAAACACACTTTTAAACCACCTCTGGGGTTTATGGCCAGCATTCAGCTCCTTGGATAGTTGCTTGTAACAATATCCATATAGAAAACAGAGGAAACTATATAGTGTATTACCGTTTACATTTAAAAAAAAAAAATGAGTATTCCCTATATTATGGTACTCACATTTAATAGGTGCTAAAAGAGCACCACTCTGTAACAAGCCAAACAATAGTAGACGCTGTACTGGTGTGTCCTCTCCCGCACTGAGAACACTCCACTGTCTCACGTACCATCCTGTCCCCTCCCCAACGTGTGTTGATACTGGGAAATGAGGTATCTTCCTCAGGGGGAATAGTACCCCATCAATAGTGTCAGTGGGAGGAATAGTACCCCATCTTTGGTGTCAGTGGGAGGAATAGTACCTCATTGTCAGTGGGAGGAATAGTACCCCATTGTTGGTGTCAGTGGGAGGAATAATACCCCATTGTTGTGTCAGTGGGAGAAATAATACCCCATCGTTTGTGTCAGTGGGAGAAATAATACCCCATTGTTTGTGTCAGTGGGAGAAATAATACCCCATCGTTTGTGTCAGTGGGAGAAATAATACCCCATCGTTTGTGTCAGTGGGAGAAATAATACCCCATCGTTTGTGTCAGTGGGAGAAATAATACCCCATCGTTTGTGTCAGTGGGAGAAATAATACCCCATCGTTTGTGTCAAAGGGAGGAATTGTGTCCCATCATTGGTGTCGGTGGGAGGAATAGTGCTCCAGTCTTGGTGTCGGTGGGAGGAATAGTGCTCCAGTCTTGGTGTCAGTGGGAGGAAAACTGCCCCATTGTTGGTGTCAGTGAGAGGAATAATTCCCTGTCCTTGGTCTCTGTAAGGAATAGTGCCTCATATCAGTGGAAGAAATAGTGGCCCAAAGGCTGGATAAAGGCAAGCAAAGGGCAACATCCAGCCCCCAGGTTGCAGTTTGGAGACCCCTGGTCTCCCTGCAGCGGATCCTACCCTATTACTGACCGTATGCCTTATTCTGCCCCGTCTCTCATTGTGGTAGAGGTAGGGCTTTGCTTCCTCATGTCAGAACCTTCAGCAAGTAGAACAGTGAGCAGCGCAGTAGTGACCTCCCCATACTTTACTCTAAATCTCCCAAGACTAATAGTCAGAGGGAGCAGTGCTTTAGCTCAGTGGTCATCAGGGCCCACTAACAGGCCAGGTTTGCAAGATAACTGAAATACATCACAGGTGATATGATTTGCTGCTCAGTGATTGCAGTATTCTAGTCTGCATCTCCCCAAGGTAATACATAAAACCTGGCCTGTCTGCGGACAGGGTTGATGACCACTGCTTTAGATGAGCTCACACTGCAGATGTACAGCTGAGGCTATAGTTACAGGTGTATCTTGGCACACTCACATTCCAAGATGTGAACTGTTTGTTTTTTTTTTTTTTTAGGATACATTTTAGGGCACTACTTAGGCACAATTATTGCTTCCATATTTGCTGTATAAGATAATAATCCTCACTTTGTGAGTTCTGGTCCTCTTCATGACTACACATTCTTTCATCTTCAGTGACACTTGAAATAAAAGAAAAAAACCCCAAAAAAACAAAAAGAAGCTTCCTGCGTTGACTTGGGTAGCAACCACTTGTGTAGTGGAAAACATGGCACCTTTGTGTTAACAGCTCTCACAAAGACTTTCACGTCTGCATGTGAGGTGTAGAAGCTTTGAAAGACAGCTGTTGTGTGAGATCAGACTATCGTGTTGTGTAGACGTCTCCAGTGCAAATACAGGGAACCTTAAACGATCAGACATTCGATGGATCATTTCATAGGATTTTTCGTTGGGAAACCATTATTTGACAAAACAATAAAAATTATCTATTTTGTCAAATTTGGCTGGATTTTTTGCCAGGGTCAATCTTTTTGTTTAAGACCATATTGATCGTTCTTTAATAAAAAGGCCAATATATCGCAGTCATTGTCTGAAAGAGAATTGATCATTTTTATATTGAACAAACAATCTTTATGCGGATGGCTGAAATATAGAGGTTCTTCACTGAGTCTTTTAGTGTTGATGTTGGAACACTTCAAAATAATCTTCATCTCTCATTCACAAAGTGCCTCTAATCTCAAATTTATGTTCTGCTGATTCAACTCAGTGGCACGTTTAGAGTTTGAGCTGGATGTCAAGGATAACGCTGCACATGCACCTTGTACTTCAATTGGTTGAAAACAAACACTATGGCAGCTCCCAGCTGTGGTAATCAAAGGCGTGTAAAGGCATTCTACAGATGCATGTCTAGTTCACTTGGCCTGCAAAGTTATCATTAATCAAGCCTTCTATGCTATTGAAGAGAGGTTGATATCCAACAAAATGGCACCTCCACAGATCTTGTTCTGAGGCGCATGGGGTCATGGCTAACAAGTTAAGTAGGTAGGAGAAGCAAGTGCAGTTCTATCCTATGAAGATGGCACCCCGCTGCCTTTGCTGTCTAAATTCCAGGCTGTATTCTTCCCTCAGCCTCATACCCCGGCCACTGTGAAATGTTATAAAAACACATATAAGAGAGGATGCACCAACCTAGTGCATTATCCCATAAACCGTTTTATTGATAATCCACAAATCTACTAACAAATTGTGTGATGTGCAAAGCTTATCAAAGTAAATGTCAGCTTCAAGTTTGCTCAGTCCTCCAGAACTTGGAAGGGACACCACCTAGATCCTGACTGGCTTATGCATTTTGACGGTAGTACCCTCTTCCTCAGAGGCTCCGAACTGGGTGGCGATCACTTTTGCCTATGGTCAGCCTTCAAGCATGTGAATATATAGGTGCCTTTCTGAATCAATGGCATTGCAGTTCCCTACTGTAATCCTCTGCGCAACTGTGATCTTTTCACTCAAAAGGTAGCAACAGCGCTCAAGAAAACAAATTACTAACAACTGGCATAAAAGGTCAATATACAAACCTCTAATCAAAGCTCTCTATATAATGACACAATATTCAAAATCTATTTCTCTTTCGTTCATTGACAGACACATTGCTCCATTATTCAGAACCATAGGGTTATATTGCCCCCTATAGGAGTAGGACACTAGGCAGACAAAAGACTTGGCTATGTCTATGGGCAGATGGGCAGTCCTAGGTGATATACACCCCCTCTCTGCTATAGGCCTTCATTTTTTTTTTTTTTTCTGCCTAGTCAGGAGTAAGGGCCTAGTTCCCTGCTGGGAACTCTGGTCCTGGCAATTTTTGGTTTTGGCTTTTTAAACTACTTTTTTTTTCTTGGGTTTTTTCCTGTGAGATCTACAATCAACGGGCTGGGCACTAAGATCCAGTGGTCTCCCCAGTCTGGCCAGCGAGCGAGTGCAGACCGCAGCTACGCGCTAGGTCGGCCGTGACATAGCCCCACTGGCCTTGCAAGTTAAATGACTCGCGAGGTCGCTTTCGACCGGGTCTCGGCCTGCGTCGCAGCATTCCACACGCCCGACAGCCACCCACTTCGGTGGCAAGGAGGATCTGTCTGGGAGCATTACCCACGCACTCACTGGAGCGGTAAGTAAGGGACCCCCTCCTTTCCTTCCCTGGAGTAGTCGGTCCCTCTGGAGTTCTCCTCCACATCCCCCCTCCCCTTCCCCAGGCCACTGGCTTAGTTGCTTCGGACACTCTGTCCACCCTCCCTCCAGGGTTGTCACTATGGGGGGGTACACCTTGGCACCTGCTGGATGGTTGGGTGGGTAACCAGGCATTCGCAGGTCCACGCCCCCTGTGGCTACCGGCCTACCAAACACTTGCGGTGGGCGGCCGAAAATTTAGGCTGCGGCTTTTGCGGCCTACCGATCGGGCCACTTGTAGGGCGGCCCTAAAGCGGGCGGCGGAGGCTGCCGCTTTCCATTGCAGGCATCCGCCCTCCTTCCTCTGCTCTAGCCTGGTCCGGTCCCCCCGCGGACCTGTGCACTTGTGTCGGGCGGACGAAAATTTAGGCCGCGGCTTTTGCGGCCTACTAGTCCGCACGGCCACTCCGGACTCCTTCTAGAGGGATGGCGCTGTGGGGGCTTTGAGGGCGACCCCCTTTTTGGGGTGGTTGTTTAAGTGGGCCCTCCGTAGGCACCCCCTGTGAGGGGCCTTAGTGGATGCCCCCTGTGAGAGGCCTTAGTGGATGCCCCCTGTGTAGGCTTGCCACATCATCCCTTTAATCCAGGACACACATTAATTACACAGGTTCTCTGGCTGGTTAAGGTGGTAATTAAACTCACTTAGTGCCCTATCTGCATTAAATCAGGATCAGAACCTGTGTAATTAATATGTGTCCTGGATTAAAGGGATGATGTGGCAACCCTACCCCTGTGAGGGGCCTCAGCTAGTGCCCCCTTGTGAAGGCCCAGTGCTGTCTCCTGTGCGAGGCAACCGTAGGTGCCCCCCTGTGCGGGCTCTCAGCCAGTGCTCCCTGTGAGGGGTTCAGTGGTGCCTCCTGTGCGGGGTTTCCTTAGGGGCCCCTTGTGCGGGGTCTCAACCAGTGCCCCCTCTGAGGGGTCCAGTGGTGCCCAATGTGCAGGGTATCAGTAGGTGCCCCCTGTGCGGGGTTTCAGCCAGTGCCTCTGTTAGGGGTCCAATGGTGACCCCCTGTGCGGGGTATCAGTAGGCGTCCCAGTGCGGGGTCGCGGCCAGTGCTATTTGTGAGGAGCCTTGGTCAGCGCCCCCTGTGTGGGGCCTTGGTTGACGTCTCCCATGTTGGACCTCGGTGACGCCCCTGTGCTGGGCCTAAGGTGGCGGAGGTTTCAGTTGGCAGCCCCCCTGTGTTTTTTGCGTTTTCATAGGTGGTGCTTAGGCATATAGGCTAGTAAATGGCACCCTCCCCTGCCTCATCGGCCTCAACTGATCCTATGTCTGGCTCTGCCCTCGTGGATGTGGCCCACCTTGCGGGGTTGCTGGCCACACTCCCTGTCCTGTCAGTGAGGTTGTTCCTCCACAACTGCAGTGGCGCACAAGAAGGTGCTAGTTGTCTCCCTTATTACATCTGTGTGGGAAACTTTAAAGATGGAGGATGCAGCTGTGAATGCGGCTTAGGTGCCGGTCCCCTTGGCACCCATAAACTGTCTCGCACGCCAAAAGCATTCCCTTCTCCCTTATATTTTGGAATATTTGTAAAGACTGGGAGTGTCCAAAGCGTCCCTTTGTGGTGCCAAAGACGCTTCGCTGTGAGGGACCCCTTTTGTGGGGTCCCTCCTTAAAGAGTGGACTGCTCCACAAGTAGTGGATCCCCCTGTCTCTAAGTTGCTTAAGGCGACCATGATTCTGGTAGAGGAGTCTCCGGCTTTTAAGGATCCGGCTGACATACCTGGAGGGGGAACAGATTGCGTTTTCATAGGTGGTGCTTAGGCATATAGGCTAGTAAATGGCACCCTCCCCTGCCTCATCGGTCTCAACTGATTCTATGTCTAGCATCCTATATACTACCTGAAGTCTGCTCCGGCTCCTTCCAGAAAATTGGATTGTCTGGGCCTGACTCTGGTTTCATCTTTGGCCAGAGTGTTTCTTCCTCTGTACAAACTCCAGAAGTTGCATGCTACATTTCAACTACTGTTATCTTGCAGGTAGGCCTCCCTGTGGTCCTACATGTGGGTATTGGGCCTGATGGTATCTACCTTTCGAGGTGGTTCCATTCGCGTAGTTCCATACAAGCTCCTTTCAAGTGAGATCCTGGCGTAAAGTGCCTGAGGTCTCTGGGCTATCAGATTTGGCTGAGCCAGAAAACCGGGGGTCCCTGGTCTGGTGGCTTTGTTCTCAGGGATTTTAATCAGACTATGTATGGATCATGGAGGTTGACTTCAGGGGATCCTGGTATGGAACCAGTCGGATGATGCCAGGGTGGTGATGTCAATCACCAGGGCGGAACGAAGAGTGTGTTGGCAGCCCTGACAGTAGCCAGTATCCTCCGTTGGGCAGAACGCCTTGTTCCGGCCTCCTCAACCGTATGCATTCTAGGAGTGTAAAAATGGCAAAAATGGCCGGCGATTGCCTCAGACGGCTAGTGTTGGTCCACGTGGTGGTCCCTTCACCAGGACATGTTTCATCGAATATGTCTCCGATCGGGCACTCTCGAGGTAGAGCTGTTGGCGTCCTGGCTTAACGGAATGGTACTGAGGTTTCTGGCAAGATCACAGGCTCCTCTGGTGGACAACGCAGATGCTCTGATGGCCCTGTGGGGCCGGTATAGTTGGATCTACTCCTCTCCTCAAGATTCTGCCGCGGCTTTTGCGCAGGGTCAAGGCCAAAGGGATTCCGGCCATTCTAGTGGGCCCGGATGCTCTTGTCTGTCTTGGTACGCCAACCTGGTGCGCTTGGTCGCTGACGTCCCTTGGCAACTGCCTCTCAGGGAGGTTCTACTGTCCTAAGGGCCGATCTTCCATCCTGCTTCGCTGGTTTTGAAGGCCTGGCTGTTATGTGCCAGGTGCTGAAGTTACGACACTGCTGAAGGCTAGGAAGCCTTCCTTTGGGAAGATTTACCACCGGACATGGATAGCATACATATCCTGGTGTAAGGCGCTTGCAATTTTACCCTCGTTCTTTCTAGGTGTACCATCAAGGGCCAGGTGTCGGCCTTGGCAGTTTTCATCAGCATCCCCTGGTCTCGCACTCCCAGGTGCTTTATCAAGGGGTTCGACATCTGCCTCCACCGGTGTGGTCGCCTCTACCACCGTGGGATCTACTCTTGGTGTGTTCGGTTCTACAGGAGCCTCCCTTTGAAAATATTTGGGAGGTTCCTCTGCTTGCTCTGTCCCAGAAGGTGGCTTTTTTGGTTGCTATCACCTCTGCTCGCAGAGTCTTGGAACTGTAGGCGTTACCATATCATACTTCTTACCTGGTGATTCACAAAGATGAAGTGGTTCTTCGCCCTTGTCCATGGTTCCCTCCTCTGATATCTTTTGACTAAGGATGTTGTATTGCCTTCCCTGTCCCAGGTCAAAATGTCCTAAAGTATTTAACTTGCATGCCCTGGATGTGTTCGGCATTTTGGGTGTATTTGGCAGTCACAGGGCCTTTTCGGAGATCAGACTCGCTGTTTGTGATCACGGACGGGCCAAAAAAGGGGCTGTCTGCTTCTTCTGCAAACTTTCTAGATGGATCAGACGATTACCCTGGTCTATTCTCTGGGGTTGGGTTCCTCCTTTCCCTGTTACAGCGCATTGTACTTGGCTGCTTATTGCTTCTTGGGCCTTCCATCATCAGGCGTCAGCTGCGCTGGTTTGCAAGGTGGCCACTTGGTCGTCGGTGTACACTTTCACAAAATTCTACAATGTGGATGTGCTGGCATCTGAGGATGCTTCTTTTGGCCTCAAGGTGTTGCAGGCTGCTGTTTAGAGGGTCTTTTCCCTCTTGAAGGGGTATTGTTCAGGTTGGGCTCCGGTTTGTTTCTGTGTTGAGCTCCTGTTACCTGGTTGTCTTTTGTGTTAGCCTTGGGATTTTTCGTTGTCCCACCCCTCATGTTTGGCACTGCTTTGGGACGTCCTTATGGTTCTGAATAATGGGGGGCTGTGTCTGTCAATGAACGAAAGAGAAAATGGGATTTTTTGACTTACTGTAAAATCCATTTCTCTGAGTTCATTGACAGACACAGCACCCATCCCTCTAACAAGTTTTGATGCTTCTGACACTGCTTGTTACTAAACTGAAGGCCTATAGCAGAAAGGGGGGTGTATGTCACCTAGGACTGCCCATAGGCGTAACCAAGTCTTCTTTTTTCTGCCTAGTGTCCTACTCCTGTAGGGGACGATATAATCCTATGGTTCTGAATAATGGAGCGCTGTGTCTGTCAATGAACTCAGAGAAATGGATTTTACGGTAAGTCAAAAATCCCATTATTAATAAATTTAAAAACTTAAATTGTACAAGTGTTTTATAAATTATAGTGTAACATCATCAAAGTTAAATATTGTAGTCCACTACCTAAGTAAAAGAAATGTTATGTTCCTTGACTTCCACCTTCAAAGTAATATGTTGCACCCGAAGTGTCCTCTTAGCCAACACCACTATGCACTCACAGGATATCAAGCTGCATAATGCAGCAACCACATATATATATATATATATATATATATATATATATATATATATATATATATATATATATATATATATATATATATATATATATATGATGAGAAGCTGTCATCCAAAATATCGAGTGTCCAGTCTTCACCACATAGGGGGTCCTCAATGACCATGAATAGGCATTATATGGGAAGAATCGCTCTCTCCCAATGGAGCCATAAAACGCGTCCTATAGTGTAGTATGTTTATTAATAACCATTAATTACAGCACACTATGGCTAAAATACTGTGCTTTAAAAACAGAAAAATCCAGCTGCAATACTACAACCCTCCGAGGACGTATCCTCGGACGAAACGCTTCGGGGTGGAGTTATGTGCTGACGTCACACTCCCGCATCCGGAACCGGCGGCGATCTTTGTAAGTGCTGTATTTGTGGTTTTGTTATGTATGTTTGTTTGGATTGAATCTATTATCATTTTTATTATTTTAGCTGGATTTTTCTTCCTTTTTTTTTTTTACCATAGTGCACTGTAATGAATGGTTATTAATAAACATAATACACTATATGACGCTTTTTGTGGCTCCATTGGGAGAGCGATTCTTCCCACTGAGAGCCTTTCACTGCACTGATTGGCTACAGGCTTTTCTGCTTCATTTGCGATGACCAGCATCAATACAGTTTGGTTGTTTGTCTTCTCTGTAGACATCTGCAGCTTTATATGAACTTGTATATTTGTTATAAAACCTTTTATCCCACATTATTTAAAAGTGGGATCAGCTGTAAAGTTTGTCCATTTGCATCCGCTGCAGATGTGTTTCTGCGGTGTCTAATAAAGACATCCTCTACCTGCTGAAGCCTTTTACTCCTTTTTCCCTGGTAAGGGTCAAGACCTCGACAAAAATTCAACGGAAGTTTCCTCACCGCGGTTTCTACGGAAAGCTGTGAAACTACTTTCCAGTAAATATTTTTGCTGGCTTAGTCCTGGTTTATTCCTGTGAAAGACATTTGAGGATTCCCTGCTTGTTGTAACTCTATCCTTGCAGCACTACTGGGAAGGAAGACATTTGTGTGGGGGCCGAAGCCCAGACCCCGCGTTCGGCTTCCTCTCCTGAGGTGAATTAATTTTATTCGTCTGTATTTCTGCGGAAGGCAGACCTCTGTTTTGCTCATGTATGATCAAAAGGCAAAGTGCTGTTTATTTGATCTGAAAAGACAAGAGACAAGTTGAATAAGTAGTAAGCATGATATGAAAGGATATTGTTGCATGTGTTTTAAAGCCTGACTGTAGCCAAAACCCAACGCTAAATAGTTTATTAAAGCCCAAATCTGGGGAAGTTGAAAATGATCCCTTGCAGTGGGTCTGTGCCTGCATTGCAAGGGTTACCTGCCTGTTTAGTCTAGGGCAGTGGTCTCCAAATTTTCTAACCAAAGGGCCAGTTTACTGTTCTTCAGGTGAATGGTGGCCACCAGTAGTTGATAATCATTGGCATCATTTGGAGGAATTATGCCCTTTTTGTTGTAAGGGGATAAAATGGTGCCCCAGGAGCCAGATAAAGGCAAGCAAAGGGCTGCATCTGGCCCCAAGTCCGCAGTTTGGTGATCCCTGGTCTAGGGGAAAGGAGAAGCACTTTAACTTGCGTGATCCTCCGCTCCCCCAGTAGATGGAACCCCCTACACTCTGGATTTAACTGTCCTTCAGCGTTTTCACATTCTATGCAGAGCTATTGACCCTGCATTCGTTTTGATGACGTCAAAACCTTAAACCATTGGAGCTTGAGGAGAAGATGCTGCAGGGATTGGTCTAACAGCGTGGTGGATTGGGTAAGTAAGTCTTCTTCTTGCTCTAAATGAGCAATTTAAAGTGGTTGTAAAGCCTTAAGGTTTTTAATACATTAAGGTGAAAAACATTCTGTGCTGCAGCTCCCCCCCCCACTTTTATCTTGCCTGAGCTAAATCCGATCCAGCGATGTGCATGAGTGCAGCTGCTCCAGCCGCTGTCGCACTCCTCATTGGACAGATTGATAGCAGGGGGAGCCTTTGGCTCCCCCTGCTTTCAATCAAAAGCTGTGACACGGGAGCAAGTCCCGCTGTCTGTGTCAATGGATGCAGCTGCGGGACTCAGGAACGAGTCTGCACGTGTTCCCCCATGCAAAGCCGCTTTCCGTGTGGGTACCCAATGAGGAGGGGCCTGGAGTGCTGGCAGGGGACCCCAGAAGAAGAGGATCAAGGCTGCTCTGTGCAGAACGATTGCACAGAGCACGCAAGTATAGGCATGTTGGTTATTTTATAAAAAACAAGGGTTTACAACCCCTTTAAGTTTTCTAGAGTTATGTCGCATACACGCGACCGGTCTTTCCATCGGAATAAACTCTGAAGGTTTTTCCGACGGAGTTCCGCTGAAACTGTCTTGCCTACACATGATCACACCAAAGTCTGACCGTCTAGAACGCGGTGACATACAACGCGTACGACGGGACTAGAAAAAGGAAGTTCAATAGCGAGTAGCCAATAGCTGCTGTCTCGTACTTGCTTCAGAGCATGCGTCGTTTTTGGTCCGTCGGAACAGCATACAGACGAGCGGATTTCCTGATAGGAATAAAAAGATTCCGTCTGACTTTTCCTGCCGGAAAGTCTGACCGTGTGTAAGCGTTATTAGGCCTTCAAAGTCTGTCAATTTTATTTTGGCCTGTATCCCTTCAAAACATAGGAAGTGAGTGGAAATTTCCCCAATCGGGTCAGACAATAATACTAGCTTCACAGAAATGTTAAAACTTTCCCAGTTCTTTACCCAAGTTAAAGTTCAGGTGTTGCTAGATAAGAAAGACACAAATGATTGAAGCTCTGTAAATATTAATACATGCTTAGGCCTCGTTCACACAGGGGCATTTCATTGCATGCTCCTCTGCAAGTCTGTGTTTACCCGCATGCAGATGCACAGGTGTTCCATGCATCCCCATGCAGGCAATCCCATTAATGTCAATTGGGACACAGACGCTGCTCCCATTTTGGTATTCGTGTGGGTGCGGTCCGTGTCCCACACAGGGACGATTTGGAACTCCTGTGCATTCCCATGTGTGTAAACACGGTCTTGCACGGGGATACTCATTGATGTGCCTCCTTGTGAAGGAGGCCTAGAATGTATTTTTAAATGCAAGTAGTGTAAGTACCTGAATTTTACCTGGTATTGACCTCTTGCTGTCCCTGTACAACAGGGCTGATGCGTGATTGTTAGAATTAGCACAAGGAGCCAATCAGTTGATGTGCCGACAAGAGGCAAGTAGATACTAGGAGAGAGCAGAATGACAGAGGGATGCGCTCCTTGCTGTGCTGCTTTTCCTTTCATTGACCAGTCACAGGCTGGAGCAGGTCCAGGATGACCTGGACTTGAGGAAAGTGGGTTCAGTTATGCTGGCCATCAGCCTGAGGACATATAGCAATGCAAAAAAATGTGTTGCGTGGAAATCTCTGACTCAAAGCTGAATCTTGCAGCAAACTTTGGTTTTATTATGTAATCTTTTAATGGCCTATCCATTTTTATCTTGTTTTTTATGCCTGGAACTCTGCTTCAGCGTGAGCCTGTTAGTTAATAGAACCTGTGTGGATAACTTTTTGAACCAAGTGAACTTGAAAAAAAAACAAAAAACAAATAAGTATACTCCCCTAGGTGGATGCAGCCTCAGTCCCCTCAGCTTCTAAGACCGTAAACTGAGCTACCAAAGACCACTGATCGCTTAGCTCTTTGTCTTCAACGAGCAGAGAACCATTGACTGTCAGCTCTGGGCTATGGGGGGGGGGGGGGGGGGGGGGGGATTCTTTAACTGCTGGCTCAGTCTCCCAGTGGTTTGTTTACAGGCATCTGGATTGTTCCCGACATTAAAGTCAGGATCAGTCCAGAGCCTGGACCAGCTGAGTGACGATGGCCAACAGCGGACTTTAGCCCTCTGAAAACGGTCCACAGCAGTGCAGAATTACACTTCCCTGCCACTTTATTAGGTATACCTGTTCAATTGCTTGGTAACACAAATCAGCCAATCACATGGCAGCTACCCAATGCATTTAGGCATCTAGATGTGCTGAAGTTCAAACCGAGCATCAGAATGGGAAAGAAAGGAGACTTAAGACTTAACTTGACTTAATGGTTGTTGGCACCATGGTTTTTGGTGCCTGACGGGCTGGTCTGAGTATTTCAGATGGGCTATAGCAGAAGACTATCACACCTGTCAGCTAAGAACAGGAAACTGAAGCTACAGTTCGTACAGTCTTCCCAAAATTGTCAATAGAAGAACGTTGCCTGGTCTGATCTGTCTCTATTTACAGCTGCAGCATTCTGATGGTAGGGTCAGAATTTGGCCTATACATGAAAGCATGAATCCATCCTGCTTTGTATCAATTGCTGACCATGTCCATCCCTTTATGACTACAGTGTCCCCATCTTCTGATGGCTCCTTCCAGCAGGATAATGCACCATGTCACAAAGCTCAAATCAGGGCTCAATCACGGCTGATCACAATGTAAACAGGAAGAGCCGTTGATTGGCTTTTTCTCACTCTCGTCTTACAGACACAAGTAGAGGAGAGCCAATTGGCTGCTCCTTCGGATCCCCATCCAGGACCACCAGGATGCCGCCAGAATCAGCAAGGATTGCCACCACACTGGACCACCAGGTATGCCACCCTAGGCCATCAGGGAAATGCCAACCAGTGCCCAGGCAGCTGCCAACCAGTGCCCTTCCACAATGCCTGCCAGTGCCATCATTGATGCCTATCAGTGCCACACATCAGTGCCCAGCAGTGCCACCCATAAGTACCCATCAGTGTCACCTATCAGTGCCCACCAGTGCCACCCATGAGTGCCTATCAATGCCCATCAGTGCTGCATATCAGTGCTGCCTATTAGTGCCACCTCATCGGTGCCGCCTTATCAGTGCCTGTCAGTGCTGCTTTATCAGTGAAGGAGAAAACTTAATTATTTACAAAATTTTATAACAGAAACAAAAGAAAAACTTTTTTTTTCAAAATTTTAGGTCTTTTTTTTTTATTTGTTGCGCAAAAAAAAACAAAACGCAGAGGTGATCAAATACCATCAAAAGAAAGCTCTATTTGTGGGAACAAAATGATAAATTTAAACAGTGACAATGCTGAAAGCTGAAAATTGGCTTGGGCAGGAAGGGGGTGTAAGTGCCCTGTATTGAAGTAGTTAATTTCTCTTCATCAATCACCGCTTCAGGACTGCTCGATGCACCTTACATCAGATGCTCGAAAACAGCGGTAATTTTCAACCAAGCAGTTGCTTTCGATTCTGCATAATCAGTCAAAAGTGGTCCATGGTCATGAAATAATGTTTAATAATGGCTAAATTAATCCAAAGATAAAAAAAAAAATATTTCTTAGAACAACATGAGCAATATGCGTCAGTTACAAAATAAAATCAGGGTGGCTCACAGAAGAGACTTTCCTATCTGGAAAAGGCAGAATTAAGATACATTTAATACTTTTTGATGGATAGATGCTGAAAACCTATCTTTGTATTGGCTTTGATGGTCTTACCTGTAAACCAGACCTTCAACTACGAGAGGGATGACCAGCTGTTTGAGTCCTTCAGCCTAACATGCTTTCTAGTACTGGAACCTTGCTTTTAGGGGGGGAGCGTCATTGAGAGGGTGCATGTCATTTAGAGATTGGGTATGTCGTTGAGAGTGTAGAGCTAGTGACCTCATTAGTTTGATGTTTCTTTATTGTCCAATCAGCAGCACAGGGAAGAAAGGTAAGCTCTCTGCCCTGACTGTACAGTGTGGCAGGGCTGTGTCCATCAGAGGAATTGCACATATTTAGAATAGTTTACATATGTGTATACAGCGGGTATAGAAAAGAATCATTCCCCTTTTAAAATGACCACTTTTTGTTGCCTTGGAGCCTGAAATGAAGACATAGTTTTTGTTTTTTGTTCTTTTTTATACCCACTGTATATATTGTTTGGCTGCAATTCAGTTTTTATAGCACAGTCCAGTCAGAATGAAAAATGCAATCTTGAAATGCAGGGGACATGGCCTACCTCCTTGTAGGCTTCTGGTTGACCAGATGTGGTCTACCAGGACACCTCACTGCCTAGTGCTTTTCGTGCCGTAAAAACATAACACCACAGAGATACCTAACAACATGACATAAACCCTTTTTAAAGTATATGGACTGTAAACTAGATTGGTGTAAGTAAGCTCTAGGGACCACTGGGCAAAAACACAATAAATGTTGAATCTGAATTTTAAAGAATTGTGTCTGCACAGAATTTGGGTATCGTAAAACAATACTCAAAGGAATATTTGGTGTCTGGTTGTCATGCTGATCCCAGGTCTCCAATCCTTTCACACTCACTGGCCTGGCACAAGTAGGCAGATTAGGAGCTCTTGAGGTTATCTGCTGCATTCTGGCATAGAAATGTATACTGAACTGAATGCAAAAAGAGCCAGCCAGCTAGCATTTTCAGAAAAAAGTCTACCGTGGTAACCTCCATATTAAGCATTTCTTTTTAATAACACCACATTGGATGTGCCTATGGGACCCTTACTTACAAGGCTCTCTAATGTGCAATGGACCCTCGATCAGGACCAGCAGGAGGCGGCGGAACATAAGGGGAGACAGTGACCCAGTGACAAAGTGCTGGAAATATTTTGCGTGAGCTAGCTTAATCATTGTTTGTCCAAATCTTAGAGTGTCCAGGAACTTCTTGCCAAGAACTGCATGCTAGAATACAAGCCCCAGCTGGCGTCCAGCAGAAGCCACTTTTGTTTACATACTGTGGCTGAGGTTGTTCCGCCAGTAATAAGGTCTTCATCGTGTTCCTGACCCCACTTTGCCTTCCATTCTACTGACTTACCATTGCACTTAACCCCTCTGCACATTTAAGAAAAAAACTTCACTGTAAGCATTATTTACATGTAAACAGGTAGCATAACCCCAATTTTTTTAATATAAAAACTAGAACACTTTTAGGCCGGGTTCACATGACAGTCGTACCACTGTGGATCAGACTTTTCCCTGCGATTTCATGTCAGACTTCCATCTGACTTTGATCCCGACAAATACCAGGCCCTTTGAGTCTGGTATGAATCTTGAGGAGGAACCCCTTGCCAAAATAAAAACTCTGCGGTCTGGTATGGTTTTTAAGGTGAACCCTGATGCCAAAATAAACAAAAAACAGCATGCCCCCCCCCCAAATCGACACCAAAGCCTTATCTGAGCACGCAGCCAGGAAGGGGGGGGGGGGGAATGAGCCTGCCCCTCCTGGACCATACCAGGCCACATGCCCTCATCATGGAGGGGTGAATGCTTTGGGGCAGGGGGGTGCTCTGTGCCCCCAGCCCAAGGCACCTTGTCCCCATGCATCTGGAGACCCCGCCCCTTGTGATGTTACTGCCCAGGGCATGGCTATATATACGTAATGGCACACGCCGCAGCTAAAATTTACAGCGAGAGCTTGCATCAGGTGAAGATCTGAGGAAGAACCGGCAGAGGAAGAAGACAGAGGAGAGAGAACCGCTAGTGGAAAAAGACCTCAGCGGAGAGAGAAGAACCGCAGGAAGAAGATCTCAGCGCAGCGAAAAGAACTGGTGAAGAAATCTGGGGGAGAGGAGATGCTGGAGCTGCTTTAATAAAGGACTTTGTCAAAAACCTGTGTGCTGGTTTTATTTCTTTGACACTTATTTTGAGTGAATGGGTATGGGTACTCATTCACATAGGGTGGGGATCTGGGGGAGATTTTGATAAGCCCTCTACCCGCAGACCTTGATAACCACTGCCCAGGGTTGTCAGGAAGAGACCCATGTGCTTTTAGAGGTGGGGGGGCGCTCGTTTGTCCGCCCCCCCCCCCCCTTCCTGACCTGCCAGGCTGCGTGCTCGGCTGAGGCTCTGGTATGCATTTCCATTTTTTTTTTTTTTTTTTTGGCGTGGGGTTTCCCCTCGTGCCAGTGTGAACCCAGCCTTGAGGTGAAAAGTTATGGGATCACTTAACATTTACATGTGGAGGAACAGAAATGTGATCTGTATGTGGTCACTCCTTTTACTTAGCATATTATATATAAGAAGGTCCATGTAAGAAAAGAATGCTCTGCTTCTGTGTGCCAGTTGGATTTTTCCTTCCTATCCCTCATCTGTCAGTCCATTGTGGAAGTCAGCGCTGACACAGCAGGATTTTGGTTAACCAGTAGTCAGTTTTGTGGTCCGGGCCACCATCAGAATTCATGGTGCCCCCTACAGCCTCTCCGTAAAGCTCTCATTGCCACTTTACCCACCTTCTGCCCCCCCCCCCAAAAAAAAAAATTCTTAGCCACTCAGTGGGGTGTCCCTTCTATTTCCTGTGATCTAGTGGATAACCAAAAAAAAAAAAAAATTTGCAGGTACAAATACCATCAATACCAATCTTCGAAAAACAAGAAACATTATGGTACAAAAAAACCTTACTGCACTATTAGGTAACCGCTAGTAACATAAAAGCTCTTGCCCCACGCAGGGCTGCTAATGAGAGGTAAGGTGGTTTCGAGAAGTCCTTAAGTACCAAGCACATGTACTTTAGGATAGTAGCTAGAGGAAAGAGTTTGGGAGGTTTGTAGGATATAATAACTGTAGACAGGGCCTCCGATCAGCCATACCCATAGTTTAAACACACGCCATTCAACATTTTGCAGTATTTTGATAGGAAGGTTACACCCAAGGGTGTTCAGGTGGGATGAGGAACAAGGAGAAGGGGGTGGAGTTGGAAGAAAAAAAAGGGAGGGGAGGGTGTCCCCATAAAGCGCACCCCAAAACCCATGTCACTCTGGTAGCAGTGCCGGCTCCACACAGTTTGGGGCACTTTGTAAAGCTTGCACTCTTGTCCCTCTGATACTGGAATGTCTCTATTTGGGTATCAGAGGGAGACTGCAATGCTTTGATGATTGAGCTGTGAGGCGTTTACTAGGGCACCTTGCAACACAGAGCTGCCTGCTCCCGCCTCTAGCAGCGGAACACAGGGCACAAGACAAAGTGACATTTGGCAGCTGAGGCCTGATGTCACCCTGTTTAAGGCCTTGGCCTGAGCCCCAGCTTGACAGCAGGAGGCTCTGGGCCTGGTACAGGAGTACTGCCTGTACTCCCTAACTGCATCTCAGGTTCTGGTTCCTGTTCGGTCAGTAGACCATAAATGAGAAGAAATCGCCCCATCAGGTCACATACAGTAGTAAAATGTCTGCAGAGGTCCTAACCCTTAATCATGCTCTCCAAAATGTAAAAAAATGGTTGAATATGGGCTATAACTGATGTCATTGGCATAAGCAATGATTTCAGAGTTTGGGGAAAATAGATGTCAAGGCAGACTGCTTGATATGTGTAACACAATTGAAGTGTATATTCCCACCACAAAAATATATTATAATGTTGAGGAAATGCAAAAGTAACACAGAAAGATGGATTTTTTTGGCCAATGGGTGAGTCCTCTTGCGCAGTCTGAAAAGCTGCAGCAGAATCCTGGCCAATCAAGGTCAATGGAGCTGAATTGGCACAACCAAGAATCCAGGGATGTCTCCAGCATGTGCTTGGATAGACCTTAGATGACCCCCACTGTTTTCATTTGTCACTAGTTGCTCAATTTATAGGCTGGGTGCTAGCTAATTCTACAAATTGGCTTCTTGTTGTTGGGAAACCAACATGGATTCTGATTTGCTTCCTTGTTACTCAAATTATTATTTTTTTCCTTGTGAAATATGCAACATAAAACATTTTGAAGGTTCTCCTGTGACCGATCCATTTTAGTGATGTTAATGGGTTTCACAGTTGGCAGTAACACACCGGCCCTTCCATTTCCTCAACTGAGAAACACTGTGCTTGTGAACAAGGTCGGCAGAGGCTGTGTCCCAGAAGTCCCTGCAAAACTAATCTTTAAGGAATGTTCTCACTCTTCCGAGTTCCATCAACAAATTTACAGAATGGTAATCCGTGCTCCCTGAGGCCGACAACCTGTGCCTTTTCAGTGGTTTGTCTTACTACGAGTCACAGATGGCAATGCTTCCTATTCTCATCGCGTAGATAGAATCCTGGCACACTATTCAGACACACTGGCATTGATAAAGAAAGATAGTTCAGCCAACAGCAAACATTCTTGTATGAGTTGAATTTTATTTATTGGAAGGCAAAACCCAATAATTGTTCTTTGCGTTTGAGCTAAAAACATGACATGACCCCAGTGCAATTCCAGAAAGAGAAAATGAGTTTTCATACTCCTAACTGTCAAATACATATGAAAGAATAAAAGACATTAGGACCGATGTGTGGCTGCTCCTTCGAGGCTTCATGAGAAGGTTTGAACCAGGAACAAACAATACAATTACAATGGTCATCACTGGTCAAGATACAGTGGTGGAGGTGGGCACAGACAAAGCATGGCTTCTACTGATTCCAAGTAAACGCAAAGGCAAGCATGAAGAATCCTTTTCTGTAATCTGGGTATATTTAGAAATATAAAGCATATAAGAGCTCTTAGCAGCTGTCAGCAGGCCAAAGCTGGGATTTGTGGTGGTGAGATTGGCGTTTCTGGACTTCTGAAGAGCTAAGAAGTTAGCAGCTGTTGGCAATCTGCCAAACTACCTAAAGCTGGGGAATTGAGCACGTTTGCAGGTGTAACCTTCCACAGTTTTGCTTTCTGTCTTTTCAGTTCTAAATTGGGATTATTACTCCTGCCAGCTTTTTTTTTTTTTTTTTTTTTTTTTTTTTTTGGATAACGTCATCTGAAGAAATAGGACTCTCTACATATTCAGTCATCTTAAAGAAGGCATCCTAGAGTCCTTTTGGTTATGCAAACTTCTGAGCTAGGTGACATTTGGCTGGCGGAGATCTGCAGGATACATATTGTACGGATGCCGAGGAGGGCTTTCATGTAAAATTTCCAATTTTTTTGAAAACCATATTTAAAAATCACAAACTTTGAGATGGCACAATTTAAAAGACTGCAGAACTGCACATGTGGAGTATTGGAATTAAAATGTGTAGTACATTACTGTGTGGACAGGAAGTGAAAGGAAATGTCTTCAGCAGGGACACAGACAAAAATTAAACATATTTTTAATAGCGCAAGGAAGGCATAGAACTTCTGACAATTATTGCTGTAATAGGGTTTCAAAAGTGAAAAATGGCTGTAGTTAGGCTATAAAGGAAACCTTCACCAGGCAGTTGGCATTTTCAAAAGGAGAGGTAGATTTGTCACCATATGTATTTCAACACAAGTTGCCGCTAATTCTTCTAAACAACTATATAAGGGCCAAAACATAAAAATTGTGGAGGAACTTGTGCCAACATCCCAATTAGCATCAATATTTTTGAAACTACATATTTGTGGTAGGACTTTTTAGATACCATTCTTTACTAAAGTGTCTAACACACACTGTATAGGAATAAAAACATTAACATTTTAATTATACAAAGTTTTATAAAATTGCACATAAAATAAGGGCTGACATGTATTACACATTCCTCATGCATTAGGATAAAGTTGCACACTATATTGGCGTATATATCTCATTATATATTTTCTAATAGAAGGCTTTGTTTCCAAGTGGACAGCCATTCCTGAGGAAGCCCAGGCTTAGGGCGAAACCATGTTAGGAACCACATTAATCTCGCTGTATCCATAAGGACTGTATCACATGTACTTGCTGTAATACTGTTTTTAAACATTTTTAAACATTTTTAACCGATGTTACCCAGTTCCCGACCGGCTCACATATATACGCAGAATGGCTCCCCTGGGCGATCGCGTGCACGGAGATTTGTGTGTGTAAACAAATTCCTGTGCTGTCAGAGGAGAGGAGCCATATCGTTTGTTCCTACTAAGTAGGAAAAACGATATGTCTACTCTCCTAGTCAATCCCATCCCCATACAGTTATAACACAGTGAGGGAACACACAGTTAACCCCTTGATCACCCCCTAGTGTTAACCCCTTCCCTGCCAGTGACATTTACACAGTAATCTGTGCATTTTTATAGCAATGATAATCGTCAATGCTCCCAAAAAAGTGACAAAAGTGTCTGTCCGTCATAATGTCGCAGTCCTGATAAAAATTGCTGATCACCACCATTACTAGTAAAAAATAAATTAATAAAAATGCCATAAATCTTTCCCATAGTTTGTGCTGCTATAACTTTTGCGCAAACCAATCAATAGATGCTTGTTGCGATATTTATGTATGTATTTTTTTTTTTAACCAAAATATGTAGAAGAATATATATTGGCCTAAGCTGATGAAGAAATTCAGTTTTTTTTTTTTTTTTAATTGGGGATATTTATTATAGCAAAAAGTAAAAAATAGTTTGTTTTTTTTCAAAATTGTCGCTCTTTTTTTGTTTATAGCGCAAAAAATAAAAACCGCAGAGGTGATCAAATACCACCAGAAGAAAGCTCTATTTGTGGGAAAACAAGGATGCAAATTTTGTTTGGGTACAGCATTGCATGACCGCGCAATTGTCATTTAAAGCGACGCAGTGCCAAATTGTAAAAAGTGCTCTGGTCAGGAAGGGGATAAAATCTTCCAGGGCTGAAGTGGGTAAAATAAAAATGTTTCCCTTTTTAAATATATCTCAGGCATGTGGTGCTAATTTTGGTGTTTTGTTCATGGTTAAGAAATTATTCTGCACACTCTATGTGCCCCCACACGTCATAAGTCCTAACAGATTTTACAAGACATATAGCGTTGTTCTTGTGGACAACCCATCACGTTTTGATGCATCTTTCTTCAGGGGATAGAGTGAGCATCTAAAATATACAAACTTTTCAGTTATCTTTTACACATTCCAAAAAATATACCATTATACTTAGGACTTGGGGTCCTTTCACACTGGCTTTCCGATCACAGTGCCTCTCCTCACTTCTTGTCAGAAGAACTGAGCTCAATGGACAGCTTGGAGCCTGCACAGTTTGACAGGCAGCACCGCCTGTAAACTCACCTATTGATTTCAATTGGGCCACTTTGCCAAACTTGCTTGCAGTAGCAGCATAGTCCAGCAATGTAAAACTACCATTCAGCAGTGTAAAAAAAAAAACCAAGAAGGTGGCAGTAGCACCTCATGAACGCCTGTCAGCTGCTGCTATACCACTCGTTGAAAAGCAATCCACAGATTACTTTTCAGAGGGCGGTAAGCATTACCGCAAATGTGAAACTTGAAACACATCATCCATTTCACACTCGCCACCAACCAGGTCCCTCCCCAGCCACTTCCCATATAAGCCACCTCCCTTCAACTTATATCAGCCTGTCCCCACACACCCTCTCACCTGCTGACCTGTGGATGGGGGAATCACTCCCGCAGTGTTATTGTGTTCTGCCAGTGGGGAGCCTTTCCTACCCACAGAATACAATGATCATTGTTGCTAACTATAGCTGGCAACACTGATTGTTTTGGGAAAAACCTGACAGGCTGGTTGTACTCAAGTTGATTAATTGATTGACTTGTGTACAACCAGCTAGCCCATACATAGATCGACTATGGCTGGTCTCTGCTTAATTGGCTTAATTTCAATCCATGTATGGCCCCCTTAACCACAACGCAGTCCCTAAACATCCTTCCACAAACCTTTACATTTTTCCTTCCCAGATTCCTTCATCCTCCTCACCTGTACATAGTGCCCGCTGTCATACCCTCCACAATCCTCTCCTGTACATAGTGCCCACTGTCATACCCTCCACAATCCTCTCCTGTACATAGTGCCCGCTGTCATATCCTCCACACTCCTCTCCTACACATATTGCCCCCTGTCATATCCTCCACAATCCTCTCCTGTACATACTGCCCACTGTCATACACTTTTCTCTTCTGTACATAGTGCCTGCTGTCATACCCTCCACACTCCGCTCCCTGTACATACTGCCCACTGTCATATCATCCACTCTCTTCTCCTGTACATACTGCCCACTGTCATATCATCCACACCCCTCTCCTGTACATACTGCCCACTGTCATACCCTCCACACTCCTCTCCTGTACATACTGCCCCATCATACCCTCCACACTCCTCTCCTGTACATACTGCCCCGTCATACCCTCCACACTCCTCTCCTATACATACTGCTCCATCATACCCTCCACACTGCTCTCCTGTACATACCGCCGACTGTCTCTCTCCACTCTCCTCTCCTGTACATACTGCCCCCATAATACCTTCCACACTCCTCTTCTGTACATACTGCCCCTATCATACCCTCCACATGTCCCTCCTGTACATACTGCCCACTGGCATACCCTCCACACTCCTTTTATCTACATACTGCCCACTGGCATACCCTCTACACTCCTCTCGTGTACACAGTGACCACTGTCAACCCTCCACACTCCTCTGCTGTGCATACTGCCCACTGTCATACCCTCGACACTACTCTCTTGTACATAGTGCCCACTGTCAACCCTCCACACTCCTTTCCTGTACATAGTGCCCACTGTTAAACCCTCCGCATTCCTCTCCCTCGCCTGCACATATTTCCCACTTTTTTACCATCCATACTCCTCCCCTATGTCTCTTACCCACAAAAACAGTTCTTTAAAATTATATTGAATATCCTCAATGTTACCAGCTCTAGAATGGGCACACTTTTGTTAGCAAATCTAAAGCAAATCTTCTCAGTCCTCATATTTGTTTTGCCCATTATTAGTACTCGTTTAATTTTATGATTACTACTATGATGTACTATATATATGTTTTACCACTGGTAAAAAAAAAGTGTCCCTGAAAATATTTTTGAAATGTTGGCAACTATGCACTTGGGCACTGCCCAAAGGCCACTGGGTCAGTAGGGGGCCCCATGAGAGGCTCCTAGGATCCTGTGATATTAAAGCGGTACTAACCTTTGCTAACATTACTACTTTTTAGAGGCCCTGAGGTAGGTTATGCCATAATGTACTAGTATGCACCGCATATTGGCACATTAGGATACACTTATCTGTCAGACTGAGCCCTCCAGCGCTGCGCTGTGATCAATCCGGCAGGTCCCGGGTGCTTCCATCTTCCCTCGGTCTTCCTTCTGGGTTCTGTGCCTTCGGTCACTTGCCTTGGCAAGGCTGCGTTGCTATCACTCCCACGCATGCTCCACTCTCTCATTCTCTCTCTCATTCTCTCTCTCTCATTTAATTTGCTATAACAAAAAATTGTTTGCATTTTTATTTATTTTATAAAAAGCCCCACCAAAATCCTCAGCACCAGGCCCGTGATGTTCTTAATCCGGCCCTGCAGACGGATGGTGACCCTATTTTCCATCTGTCTGGCAGATCTGATGAGAAAGGACAGGTAGTCCATTTTCATCTGATCTCCCCATAGAGGAGAGCTGGGCTCTGACAGGTCCGTCTCAGCACAGTGAGTGGAGACGGACCTGACAACAGAGATGCACACAAAGGGTTACTCGGAGGATTCCCTGAAAGATTGTGGGAGATTTGATTTATATCAACAAATATGTATATAAAATTACATTCTCACTAAAAAGGGACTTGCTTCTCATTTGTCAGATAACATTCATATACCTGTATGCTTGGTTCACACCTTTTGCGTTTTTTGTTGCTTTTTTGCAGAAATGCACTACAGTTCATTTAACATGGTTTCCTGTGGGACACGTTCATATCTATGTTTTTTTCAGCCGCTGCATTTTTGGAAAGAGTCAGGGACTTTTTTAAATGCAGAACAGTGCTTTTTTTTTTTTTGCTTTGTTGGTTCAATAGACTTTAATGGAGAAGCTACAGAAAAGCATGTAGTGCGTTTTTACCACGATATTTCAGCAATTTGCATTTTTTAATCTGCCCAACAACAAATTGGGCAAGAAAAGCATAAAAAGTTAGACGCATCAAAAATGCATGTGCAAAAATGCAAAACGCCCTGCAAAAAGCACTGCAGAAACGGATCAAAAGCAAACGGCATAGGTGTGAACCAAGCCTAAAAGGTTTTTGCAGGACAATGCAGGCCTTATTTCAACTTTATAGGTGCATAGTTACATAGTAGGTGAGGTTGAAAAAAGACACAAGTCCATCAAGTCCAACCTATGTGTGTGATTATATGTCAGTATTACGTTGTATATCCCTGTATGTTGCGGTCGTTCAGGTGCTTATCTAATAGTTTTTTAAACTATCAATGCCCCCCCTGCTGAGACCACCGCCTGTGGAGGGGAATTCCACATCCTTGCTACTCTTACAGTAAAGAACCCTCTACGTAGTTTAAGGTTAAACCTCTTTTCTTCTAATTTTAATGCGGGGTTACCAATATGGTATCTGTAAATTGAAACCATATCCCCTCTCAAGCGTCTCTTCTTCATTTATGCACTATGATGGTAATTTAGGTAATTTTACAAGTCTGCATCCTTTTCAGACATGTTAACATATACAACAACAAAATATTTAATGGTTGCAATTGTTTCATTCCTTGTTTCAATACAGTGGCTGTCTAACGTTGATTTCTTCCGTCTCCTTTCCCCTAGTAATGAGACTATACATTGTATCTTTATAGCAAGACACAAGGTACGATTCTTCAGCAGGAGGCTGATCTGTTTCTGGGCAGCACAGTGGTTAGCAGTTCCACCTAGCAGCACTAGGGTCATCAGTTTGAATCCCAACCATGGCACTACCTGCCTGGAGTTTGCATGTTCTCCCTGTGTAGTTTTCCTCCGGGTACACTGGTTTCCTCCCACACCCCAAAGACATGCTGGTAGGTTAGTTGGATCCTGTCTAAATTGGCCTTGGTATGTAAATGACTGTGAGTTGGGGACTTGGGTTGTAAGCTCCTTGAGGGCAGGGTGTGAACAAAAAACAAGATTTACATAATTCTGTTATCTCTGAACTAGCATCTCAGTCCAGGAAGTCAGTGATGACCCAGGTTGATGCCTGAACAAAGATGTCTCTATAAAAGAAAAGTAGATGAATGTATTTTCGGGGAGGGGGGGGGTTGGGGGGTAGTAGTAGGATTTCTGTGGGAAATAATAAATACCTGTGAGTGTTCCTTTTTGCCTGAATGCTTTTAACAAGAAAAAACATATCCGATATAAGGACCACTTTAATCTATGCTTACTTTTAAAATATAAAATCCCTTCATTGGGACTGTATTGATATTTATCTTTTAAAACCAATTTGGTGATGGCCATAGTATTGAGGGCACTACAGCTCAACTTTGGCATCCATTGAATTCAATGTGTACTAATGATTATCTCATGTGGTCATTCCTGTGAGTTTAAGAGGGCCAAAAATTCTCAACATAATAGGTTTCAGAAGTAAGAATCCACTCTGGCATTCACTGCCTCTTCTGGAACTGGGATTTTATCCCTCCTCACATTCTGCATCTTTGTTTTCAAATTCCGTCCATATCCCAACACCGTCAGGTCTGCTGCTTTCAGATGAAACTGAAGCTGAGGCTGGGAATTTGGCAGAGGCCATTGCGTGGAAGAGGCAGGAGCAGAAAGACGAGCCAGAATCCCAAGACTCTCTCTCCCGTTTTTTTGGTTTTAATCTTTCTGTCTCATTTTGTTTTTGTTTAAATAATTGAACAATTTGCCAATATTAATTTGGCTGCTGATTTTTTTGAAATTTCTTTGTATGGAGTCGAAGGAAGATTCCTGTGAGATAATCTGATTGGCTTCACAACCTTTAAGTATCGGAGAGGACATACAAGAACTTATTTGGGCCTCAGAAAAAGCTTTCATCGCGTTATTTTTGATATGATATGCTAGTTTGGCTGTTCTATGTATTGATTCGGGGGCTAAAGGTCAGAGCTGGGGGTATAATTAGGTAAAGTAGGTTCAGGTAAACATTATACTTGGGGGCTATTTATGTTGAAGTGAGTATCGTACGTTTAACAGAATATAACAACCATATATATATATAGCCAAGGTAACTTTCAGAAACCCAAAAGTAGTGGGCTGTAAAAAACAAAACACCATCAAGAACAACTTACAACTCTTGCTCCATTCACATCCACGTGTTCATAGAATCTGTGAAAATTGCACATCATGCTTGTGGTGCTGACAGTTGTTAATGGAAGCCCAAACGTGGGAAGTAAATACGCGTTTTGTCCAGTGATAAAATTGCACGCAAACTGAAACGTGGAAAAAATGTATCATGAGCTACTTTGACACATGTAGTGCCAATTGAAATGAATGTGCTGCCCTTTGCGTGTCACACAAAAAACATGCCAAAAAATGTGCGCTTCCACTACGCTGGGTGAGATATGAATGGGGGATCTACTGATAACATCACTCAAATTGTTGTAATTCTTGAAAAATATAAAGCTTTGTGGATTAAAAAAAAATTGTCTCTATGCCTCTGATAGTCATACAGCTGTGGAAGAGTTGTGGCTTCGCTGTTGATAGAGGAAGTAGGTACAGTGTACCTCCCCAATGGTTGAAAAGTAAATGGTTCACTTTTATAAAATGAAATTTAGGCAGGCCGTCATTATCTCTCTTGTGTTGGTAGAAAAAAGAATGAGGTGCTAGTACAGTCAAGTAAACAACAAAAATTACAAAAAGAATTCTAAAAAAATATATAAATAATGTCCATAAAAATGCATCGTAGTCTCCACACCATGTGAAACAAATCTTTTATTATTACTATTATACAGGACTTTTATATCGCCCACAGTTTGCGCAGCGCTTATCTTCTGTGTTTTGATTAATAATCTTGAAATAGTGCTGCACCATTCACCACCACCGCAGAACAAGCAGCCCTGATGGTGGCGCAGGCGTTAGAGCGAGAGGTCATGTGTTCAAATCCCCAACACTTATGGTAGTGGTGAATGGTGCAGCACCATTTGAAGATTATTAAAGTGGTTGTAAAGGCTCAAGGTTTTTACCTTCATGCATTATATGCATGAAGGTAAAGAACCTCTGTGCAGAAGCCCCACTAATACTTGCCTGAGCCCCATCATGATCCAACGATGTGCACGACAGCCTCTGCTTTCCGGGGACTCTCACTCCTCATTGGCTGAGCTGCTGTCAATCATAGGCAATGAGGAGAAAGGGGGGAGGGCAGGACCGAGCTGCAGTTCTGTGTGTGACTAGACATGCAGAGCAGTTTCTTGGGAGACCCTATTACAAGCTGCTTGCTCTGGGGGCACTTGGCGGGAGGGAGGTGCCAGGAGCGCCAGCAGAGGACACCGAGAAGAGGAGGATTGGGGCTGCTCTGTGCAAAACCATTGCACAGAGCAGGTAAGTATAACACGTTTTGAGGGAAGAAAAAAGTCTGGACAGCCGCACACCAGGAGAATATAATCCAACGAAATTTCTTTATAGTAAAATCAGGAACAAAGCACCATGGATAGAATGTACAGATAATCAGCTAACGCATTTCACGCTCTGCGGAGCGCTTACTCATAACACATTTGTTTAAAAAAAAAACAAAAAAATAAACAAGCCTTTATCACTGTAATAAAAACACAGAATGTTTGTTCTACATGGTGTGGGGACTTCTAAGCATGTTTCTGGACATTATTTATAATTTTTCTTTTACACTTTGTTGCTTACTTGACTGTGCTAGCGCCTCATTCTTTTTTTCTACTAACACTTATTCAAGGGGGAATTATTCACTTTTAAAGAGGGCAGCTTCACATATTTTACTGGTAGAAGGGAAGGCGCCTTTGCGTTTACGAGTACCTCTTTTGTGTTTTCTCCCTGCCCTGATATGCCGTTGAGATGCCTGACAAATATCCACTTCCTCTGGGTATGGAAATTGTGACCAATATGAATGGACCCTTTAAGGTTGTGGGTCAGTTTTGTTTTATTTTTTAGTTTAGGCACGCCTCCCATAAGATCTTAAACAAAGGCCGACACAAGCAGCAAATGACTGTGTGTGTCTAGTTTAGAAGATTCATATCTAATTTAGGAGATTAGGTAACTGGTATATCGGTGGCCTTCATGACTTTAAAAGTGTAATGGGTAATTTCACTTTGTGGGAAAAAAGTAGCAAATAAAAATATAATATAATTATTTACAGTTTTTGTTGTTTAGTCATGTCCGACTCTTCGTGACCTCATGGACGATATCGCGCCAGGCTTTTCTATCCTCCACTGCCTCCCGGAGCTTACTTAACTTTATGTTCATTGTTTCAATTATGCTATCTATCCATCTTGTTTTCTGTCGTCCTCTTCTCCTTTTTACTTCCATGTATCCCAGCATCAGGGCCTTTAGGGGGTTTAAGTATTTGAGTTTCAGCTTCAGGATCTGTCCTTCCAGTGAATATTCAGGTTTGATCCCCTTCAGGATTGACTGGTTTAATTTTCTTGCCGTCCAAGGGACTTTCAAGAGTCTTCTCCAACACCATAGTTCAAAAACATCACTTCTTCGGCGTTCAGACTTCCTTATGGTCCAACTTTCACAGCAGTAGTTTACTACTGGAATACCACAGCTTTGACTATAGGGCACTTTTTCGGTAGGGTAATGTCTCTGCTTTTTATAATGTTGTCTATGTTTTCAATTGCTTTCCTTCCAAAAAGCAAGCATCTCTTAAATTCATGGCTACAGTCTCCATCTGCCGTGATCTTGGATCCTAGGAAGAGAAAATCTGTCACTGTTTACATTTCTTTTCCCTTGCTATTTGCCAAGGCATGATGGAACCGTTTGCCATGATCTTCGTTTTCTTATTGTTCAATTCCAGGCCAGCTTTTGCGTTCTCGTTTTTCACCTTCATTAAGAGACTCTTTAGTTCTTCTTCACTTTCTGCCATTAGTGTGATATCCTTTACATATCTCAGGTTGTTGATATTTCTCCCTACAATCTTTATTGCGGCTTGTGATTCATCAATCCTGGCATTTTGCATGATGTACTCTGCATATAAGTTAAGTAAGGTGACAACACACATGCTTGCTGCACTCCTTTCTCAATTTTGAACCAGTCAGTTGTTCCATGTCCTGTTCTAACTTGCTTCACGACTTGCATACAGATTATTCAGAAGACAGGTGAGGTGGTCTGGTATTCCCATTTCTTTCAGTATTTGCTACATCTTGTTGTGATCCACACAATCAAAGGCTTTACTGTAGCCAATAAAGCAGAAATAGACATTCTTCTAGAACTCCCTTGCTTTCTCCATGATCCAGTGAATGTTGGCAATTTGATCTTTAGTTCTAGTTGCTAGCTCTTGGTTCACATGCTGCTGAAGCCCAGCTTGTACAATTTTCAGTATAACCTTACTAGCGCGTGAGATGAGTGCAATCATACGGTAGTTGGAACATTCTTTGGCGCTGCCTTTCTTTGATATCGGAATGTAAACGGACCTCTTCCGGTCCTGTGGCCATTGTTGAGTTTTCCAAATTTGTTGACATATTGAGTGCAGCACTTTAACAGCATCATCTTTTAGGATTTTAAATAACTCATCTGGGATACCATCACTTCCACTAGCTTTGTTATTAGCAATGCTTTCTAAGGCCCACTTGACTTCACTCTCCAGGATATCCGGTTCAAAGTCAGTGATTGCATCATCGTGGTTATATGAGACATTCAGATCATTCTTGCATAGTTCTTCTGTGTATTCTTGCCATCTCTTTTTTTATCTCTTATGCTTCTGTCAGGTCCTTGCCATTTTTGTCTATTATCGTGCCAATCTTTGCACAAAACTTTCCCTTGAAATCTTCAATTTTCTCGAAAAGTTCTCTAGTTTTTCCCTTTCTGTTTTTCCTCTAATTCTTTGCATTGAATATTCAAGTAAGTTTTTTTCTCTTCTTGCTATTCTCTGGAAGTCTGCATTCAGTTGGGTATATTTTTCCTTTTCTCCAATGCCTTTTGCCTTCCTTCTTTGTTCAGCTATATGTATGGGCTCATCAGATAGCCACTTTGCTTTCTTGCATTTCTTCTTCTTTAGGATCGTTTTAATTGGTGCGTCTTGTACGATGTTACACACTTCCTTCCATAGTTCCTCAGGCACTCTGTCTATCAGATCAAATCCTTTAAAGCTGTCTGTCACCTCCACTGAGTATTCACAAGGGATCCCATTTAGATCATATCTGATCTGGCAGTTTTTTCAATTTAAGCCTGAATTTTGCCATTAGAAGCTTATGGTCTGAGCCACAATCAACTCCAGGTATTTTTTTGATTGAGTATATAGAGCTTCTCCATCTTTGGCTGCAGAGAATGTAATCAATCTGATTTTGTGTATTGACCATCCCGCGATGTCCATGTATAGAGTGGCCTCTTTGGTTGTTGGGAAAGCGTGTTTGTTATTACCAGTGTGTTTTCTTGACAAAACTTTATTAGCCTTTGTCCTGCTTCATTTTCTACTCCAAGGCCATATTTACCTGTTTTTCCGGATATGTTTTGACTTCCTACTTTAGCATTCCAGTCTCCCATTATGAGGATATCTTTTTTTGGAGTTAGTTTTAAAAGGTGTTGTAGATTTACATAAAAGCGGTCAACGTCAGCTTCTTCAGCATCAGAGGTTGGTGCATAAACTTGGATTATTGTGATGTTGAGTGGTTTGCCTTGGATATGGACTGAGATCATCCTGTCGTTTTTGGGATTGTACCCCAGTACTGCTTTTCTCACTCTTTTGTTGACTATGAGGGCTACAATATTTCTGCTGAGAGATTATTGTCCACAGTAGTAGATATAGTAGTCACCTGAGTTGAATTTGCCCATTCCAGTACATTTTAACTCATTAATTCCCAAGATACCAATGTTCAATATTGCCAACTCCTGTTTTACCACATCCAGCTTACCCTGATTCATTGATCTTACATTCCAGGTTCCTTGATCTTGCATTCCAGGTGGTTCCAATGCAGTATTCTTCTTTACAGCATCAGACTTTCCTTTCACGCCTATCATCCACAGCTGATAATCCTTGCAGCTTTGGCCAAGCTATTTCATTAGCTCTGGTGCTACATGAAATTGCCCTCCACTCTTCCCCAGTAGAACATTGGACACCTTCCAGTCTGGGGGACTCCTCTTCTGGTGTCATATCTGTTAGCCTTTTGTTTCTGTTCATGAGGTTTTCTTGGCAAGGATACTGGAGTGGGTTGCCATTTACTTCTCCAGTGGATTATGTTTTGACAGAATTCTCCGCTGTGACCTGTCCATCTTGGCTAGGCCTACACGGCATTGCTTGCAGCTTCACTGAATACGCAAGCCCTTTCGCCGTGGCAAGGCAGTATAATATCATTAGTGCTACACGAGTCATATTGTAATTAAATGTTATTGAAAACTACCTTTCCTTTTAAATCTGCAGCGCTGTAATTTTTCTGTAAAATGCAATGCAATATGGCTACCTGGAGGTGTTCTGCACATAGTTGGCATACAGTACACCCACCAGATTTGTCATTTCCTGCTTGTGTGATTGGCTCACTGATTTTCCCAGAAGTCTGTACCAAGATACAAGTCTGATTTTAGGCATCCTCTGTAACAAAACTGTCATTTATTGGTGAGATCCTCCCAAAGGGCTAGTGGTTTAGACATTAATGGCTGTGTGTTGAGTTATTTTGAGGGAACAGCAAATTTACACTGTTATACAAGCTGTACACTCAATACTTTACATTGTAGCAAAATGTCATTTCTTCAGTGCTGTCACATGAAAAGATAGAATAAAATATTTACAAAAATGTGAGGGGTGTACTCACTTTTGTGAGATCCTGTATATGCAGAGAATATAGACACTGGGGGTGCCATTTGTACAAGCAGGGCATAGTGTTTGGCATGTTACTTCCAAGGACAGCCTTTTTCTTCGGAAATCACCAGTTGCCTACATTCTATGTTTTTCTCAGTAGATGTGTCCTTAAAAGAGTGCCAGAAATAATGGCCATGTGCTGGAGGCTGGACTTTGTAGGGTCAATTTTACAGGCTTCTTGGCTTTCCTTTTTATCGTGTATCTGCGGAAGTGTGGACATCCCAGCAAAAACACACACACATGCCGAGTATTTACCCGAGCACATAATACAAGTAAACATCGTTATTATTGTAAGCAGACTCACAGGCTGTACAATCTGTAAAGCCTCAGCCACTTCCTCCCCTGGAAGTCTTAGAACTATTGGGGTGTTGACATAGTTCATCAGCTGAAGGTTACTTTCTGATTCCTTAGTCTTCAAATATTTCTTCTGTCACTTTAACTCAAGGGTCAGCTGAATTTGTGAACCGCTATTGCTTTTTAGGAAGCTTGTATTGCTTCAATGTTGGTGATACACTTTTTTTTTTTTGTTCAGCCTGCAAAAAAATAACGAATGCATTCCTCCATGCACTCTATGCTGCGTGGATGGATTATTCTTCTGCTGTGGCTGTTGGATTTTTTTTTTTTTTTTTTTTTTCAAATAACAGTTTTTATTATTGTTATCATTCTTGGTAGCAATACAGAATAAAGAAACATAGAAAATCTCAAATATTATCCAGCATATCTTATCCACAATATCAAACACATACTTATGAAATAAGGGTATTGAATTTGTGTCAAGTTTCAATGACATCTCAACGTTTAACTTTTAGCAGTTCCTTTTGTAGTTAAAGGATGTTAATTCAGTTACGCTGTTGCAGAATAATGCCTATGATAAAACATATCTTTAAAACCTGTAGTATAGAGGGATAAATAGAAGTAAAGGAAGAAGAGAAAAGGAAAAGAGGGGAGAAAATATGAAGTAGGCCATCTGAGTAAGGTTGGTACCTGGTCATGGTGGATCCTCCCGGAGATGCCACAGCTCCCAAACCCCGTTGTGTGCCTCCTATCTGTCCTGTATTCTAGCTGTCATTTTCTCCATCAGTTTAACATCCTTAATTCTGGAGTATAGATCTTCAGGAGAGGGTGGAGTATGGCGTTTCCAGTTTAGGGCTACGAGGCATCTGGCTGCTGTGAGTATGTGCCTTACTAGTTTCTTATATGGTGTGCGAAGTTTAAGTGTTGATAGTCCTAGTAAATAGAACTTTGGGGACGCTCGAACTTGCATTTCCAAAAGGTGGGATAGTAGGTGTTTGACCTTGTCCCAAAAAGGGGTAATCAATGGGCATTCCCAATAAATATGTATGAGGGTGCCTTTTGCTCCCTGACATCGCCAACACTGATCTGAACTAGTGGGAAAAATTGCATGGAGCACATCTGGAGTCATATACCAGAAGAACAAGATCTTGTATGCATTTTCTTTATAAAGCGTGCACATTGAGCTCTTTGCTGTCTGGTTCCATATCGCCTGCCATTGCGCTATAGGGAGTTCCTCATCAAGGATTTTCTCCCACTTAAGCATATAGGAGTGTTTGCCTTGCTCCTCTAGGGAAATGGCGTTTAAAATCTTATAAATTCCCGATATGATACCCTTCTGTGCGTTCCCAGCTAAAATTATAGTTTCAAATGAGGTTGGGGGAGAGAACGGCAAGTTCGAGGTTATAGTCAGTGCGTAATGTCAAATTTGTAGGTACCCGTAGAATGCCTGTCTCGGTAAATCGTGTTTGGCCTGTAAGTCAGAAAAAGATAGCAATCTACGGGTTCTGGGTTCTACTATACTCCCGAAATGAAATAAGTTTCTAGAAGACCAAGGGTGTGACATCTGGTGTGTTAGGCTATCTGGCACTTTAGGATTACAGATAAAAGAGGTCAGTGGTGATCTCTCTGAGGACAGTTTATGAAGCTGAGCCAATGTACGCCAAGTCCGTCGTAGCAGAGACATGGGGCCCAGCAGGCGGTCGGGGGCTACCTCCGCATTCGCACTCCATAGAAGATTGTTCAGGTGTATTGGAGCTAGCCAAAGCTTTTCAATTTCCGTCCATTTATTATATGATTTTTGAGTAAACCATGAGGCTATCGCTTTCAATTGCGCAGCCTGATAGTATTTAATAATATCAGGAAAAGCTAGTCCTCCCTCACTGCGTGACCCCAGCATTACCGATTTCGGTATCCTATGCCTCTTATAGTTCCAGACAAATTTGGAGTAAGTCCGACTGAAGTTTTTTCAGGTGTTTAAGTGGTATGGGTATAGGGAGAGTTTGGAAGAGATATAGGAGCTTCGGGAGGATGGTCATTTTGATAGAGGCTATACGGCCTAAAAGGGAGATATGGTGTTTTTTCCACTGTATCAGTAAGGATCTAATGGAGCGGAACAGGTGGGAAGTTTTCTTGGTATAGGGTATCATATTTTTGGGGTGATACAGGTCCCCAGATACTTCAGAACAGTTGTTTTCCAGTTATAATGGAAGTTGGCTTTTAAAAGTGTGAGCTCGGCTTCAGGGATATTCATGGGTAAAGCTTCTGATTTTGATGCATTGATTTTATATCCTGAGAGAGCTCTGAAACGATCTAATTCCACATGTAGAACCAGGAGGGTAATATGGGGTTGGGTCAGTGTAATGCCCCGTACACACGGTCGGACTTTGTTCGAACATTCCGACAAAAAAATCCTAGGATTTTTTCCGACGGATGTTGGCTCAAACTTGTCTTACATACACACGGTCACACAAAGTTGTTGGAAAATCCGATCGTTCTAAACGCGGTGACATAAAACACGTACGTCGGGACTATAAACGGGGCAGTGGTCAATAGCTTTCATCTCTTTATTTATTCTGAGCATGCGTGGCACTTTGTCCGTCGGATTTGTGTACACACGATCGGAATTTGCGACAACGGATTTTGTTGTCGGAAAATTTTATATCCTGCTCTCAAACTTTGTGTGTCGGAAAATCCGATGGAAAATGTGTGATGGAGCCTACACACGGTCGGAATTTCCGACAACAAGGTCCTATCACACATTTTCCGTTGGAAAATCCGACCGTGTGTACGGGGCATAAGAATGATGTCGTCGGCAAAAAGGGAAATATTAAACTCCTTATCTCTAACCGCTATCCCCCGTATATCCGGGTTATTCCGGATCGAGGCAGCGAGAGGTTCCACGCAAAGGGCAATTAACGGGTGACAGTGGGCACCCCTGTCTGGTGCCATTTGTTACCGAGAAAGGTGTGGAGAGTGCAAAGGGGGTTCTGACTTGTGAGGAGGGGTTGGCGTAGAGGTGCCTGATCGCCCGCATAAAGGATCCACAAAAACCCATGTGGCTCAACGTAGCGAACAGAAAGGCCCCAAATGGTCAAAAGCCTTCTCGGCGTCTAAGCTCAGCAGTATTGAAGCGGATCCCTCCCTATTCGCCACGTCCACCAGGTCAATCACCCTTCTGGTATTGTCACTTGCTTGCCGCAATGGGACCAACCCCACCTGGTCCTTGTGGACCAACGATGGGAGGATCATATTTAGGCGGTTGGATAGGAGCTTAGTGAAAATCTTAAGGTCGGAGTTCAATAATGCGATGGGTCTATAATTGGCGCAGAGGGATGTATCCTTGTCTGATTTGGGAATTAAGGTGATAAAGGATCGCTGCATATCTAGAGGAATGGGAGTGTCGTGAAGAAAGGCATTAAACAGCTTACACATATGGGGAAGCAACAGAGGGAGAAATACCTTATAATATTCATAGGGGAAACCGTCTGGACCAGGGGCTTTATGGGATGGTAGGGATTTGATAGTCAGTTCTATTTCCTCTTCTGTAATCTGCACATTAAGCGATAGCAGGTCAGATGGTTGGAGATGGGGAATTCCGCTTTGTTCTAGGTAGTGTCGCATCTTTTGGGTCAGTTCCGGAGAGGGAGGGTTACTGGGTATGTCAGGGTTGTTGTACAGATCTTTGTAGAAATCTGCAAAGGTACGGGCTATTTCCACTGGGTGTGATAGCAGCTGTCCCGATTTGTTTTTTATCTGATTCGGGGATAGCATGTGGGCACGTTCGCGGAGTTTGTTGGCCAAGAGGGAGTGAGCCTTATTGCCTTTGTCATAGAACATTTGTTTCAATCTGGTCAATGCCTTTTCCACATGGCCCAAGGCCAGGTCCCTAAGAGTTGTACGAAGGTTAGTTATTTTTTTAAGCAAAGGTACTGTGGGGTTGGCTTGGAGCTTATGTTCCAGTGCTCTAAGTTCCCTTTCTGCTTTCACTTTTGCAGCTAAGGCATCTTTTTTTAGCGCTGTTGAGAGCACCATACACTTACCCTGGAGAACCGCCTTATGGGCTTCCCAAAACGTGGCAAGTGTGACTTCCTGGTTATTATTCTCTTTAAAATAGAGTTTAAGAGTGGAGTTTAATTCTGCCTGAGAGGGCTGGTGTTGGAGGAGGAAAGTATTTAGCCTCCAATTATAAGGCCTACGAATGGTGGTGGCCAGGTCTAGAGTGAGTAAGATGGGGGCATGGTCTGACCATGAAATTGGGAGTATTTGAGCCTTACCTGTGAGCTGTAGAGTGTGATTATTAACGAAAAAGTAATCTATACGGGAGTGGGTACGATGGGGGGCCGAATAGAACTTGTACTGCCAGTCGCCTGGACGGAGAGCCCTCCACGCATCAAAGAGCGCATATCGTCTAGAGATTTGTCTGAATAATCTCGAGTCCGAGCAAAGGAGCCCCCTTTATCATAATGGGTCTCCTGGACCATAATAATATCATCCCCTGACTGTCTGAACTCCCTCAGCGCCAGATGTCTTTTTCTATTGGAGTTTAGTCCATGTACATTCAATGAGAGAATCGTAGCCATGGCAACGTGTATGGTAGTATGGGTAGAGGCTTACCTGATGTTGACGTGCTAGAGTTCTAGGTCCTGGGTCTGGGGCAGACACTCTCTGGGAAGAGACCAAGGATTTGTGTGATGATTGCTATATATAGTTGTATCTGGACATCATCAAAAGTCACTTTACGTGCCAGGCCTGCCTGCTTCATGATTTCTTCCTTGAGAGGGTAGGAGCTGACTCTGCATATGATATCCCTCGGTTTTGAGGTGGCTCCTTTAGGGCGAAGTGCCCTGTGGGCTCTGTCCATGTCTATATGTTTAGTAGGTGGCTCCCCAATTAGGTTATTAAAGACAGATTGTAGGGTTGTTTGCAGGTCTTCGGTGCCCTCTGCTTCTGGGATGCCTCTCACGCGGATGTTGTTGCGGCGCCCCCTATTGTCTAGATCTTCCACATGTCTTTGCATATCTCTAAGCATTTCTCTGTGATCTGCCCCCTGGAGTTGTGTCCTATGGACTGCCAATTTGGTTTCCTGGATTTCCTCCTCAGCCATCTCCACCCTGTCCACCAGGTGTTTGAGCCCCGTCTGGAGTACTTGGATTTCCGTGCGGTGGATTTCACATCTTCAATAAGCTGTCTAAAATCTTCCTTTGTGGGTATAGCTTGTAAATATGCTTGCCATTGAGGATGCAAAGGTGGGTCCCGTGTGGTGCCATATTGCAAGCTGTGTGACGATCGGCCAGGCGGTGCGGTACTGGGGTGTGTAGCTCCCATCTCCGGGTGTAATTGTGCTCTAGTTGCTGGGGAGTCCCATGGGTCTGACCATGTTTGTTTGCTGTTGCTGGGGGGGACTTGCAGAGCTTGCCCCTGCTGGGAGTGGGATCAGAGCCCCTGCCTTCTGTGCGTATGAAGGCATGGAAGTTGAGTAATGTCTGGAGGTACTAGAGTCTCTAGAGCATGATAGCCTCTGTGCCTTGGGTGGAGGGGATGTGACCGTCATGGCCCAGGCTCCTTCCTGTGTCCCCTCAGGGAGCTGATGCACTCTGGCAGAGGGGCCTGCGGGGCTAGGTAGGGGTGGATAGTCCTGTGAGAGATCTGAGGAGAGCAGGGATGCCGGGGATGTGGGATCCAGGCTCTGAAACTGAGGATCTGAGGCCGTTAGCAGTCTTGGGAATGCTGCTGAGCATTGTGTGTATGGTGGGGCGGGGGTAGGCAGCATGGCTAATGGCGACCCACGTTGTCTGCTCAGTCTGGATGTCGGGGTGTTGGAGAGAACTCACCGCTCCATTGTGTCGGGCGTGCTCCTGGGGGATCGCCTCTTCCAGCGGGGGATCCCCAGAGTGCTGGTGTTGGTCTAGGGCAGGCTGTGAAGCCTGAGTGGAGCTCTGGTGCGTAGGCGCGGAAGTGACTAGCGCCATGTTGGCCTCCTCGCCCTGAGACACGTCCGGCTGAATAAATAAGGAGCGGAGGTCTGTGGATGCACCCGGAGGGGGCTGGGATGTTCCCCTGTGTTTAGAGGAGCGGGTGGTCCGTGATTTGCCCATAAAGCTGTGGATAATCGACCCCAAGATTGCCTTTCTCGCTGCGGGCTCAGAGAGCAGCAAGATCAGGCTTCCATCTCGCTCGGCTTCCGGTCACGCCTCTCCTCGGCTGTTGGATTTTAATAGACAACCCTGCCAGTTGTCAAAATACCTTCAGCCTACAATTTTCTGCCAGGCTCCTTCGATTTTTCAGTCGAAGGATGTCTAGTGGGAGGCAGCAAATAGGACCACCCACTGAGCGAATTTAGCTTAACCGCTTGCCGACCAGCCACCGTCATTATACTGCCATTATACAAGGTGGCACGATCCCGCGAATCACCGTAGCTGTATGTCGGCTCGGGAGCTCGCTTTTGTGGGCACGCGCTCCCATTGGCCAGTGGGGGAGTTCCCCGCAGTGACAGAACGGGGAGCTGCCTGTGTAAACAAGGCAGATCTCCATTCTGACAGGGGAGATCGCACAGATCCTGTCTTTCTGCTAAGCAGGAAGATGGATCTGTGTGTTTCCCCAGCCACATAGTCCCTCATACGGTTAGAAAACACCTGCAGGGAACACATTTTACCCCTTGATCTCCCCTGATGTTAACCCCTTCCCTGCCAGTGTCTGTACAATAACGGTGCATATTTTTAGCACTGATTACGTTAATAATGTCACTGGTTCCCAAAAAAGTGTCAAAAATGTCAGTTAGCTGTCCGATCTGTCCGCCACAGTCCCGCTAAAAATCACTGATCGCCGCCATCTATCTCTCTCTATATCTATATCTATATATATATATATATATATATATATATATATATATATATATATATATATATATATATATATATATATATATATATAATTTTTTTTTTTTTTTTTTTTTCTAAATTGTCGCTTTTTTTTTGTTTATAACGCAAAAAATAAAAATTGCAGAGATGATCAAATACCACCAAGAAAAGCTCTATTTGTGGGGAAAAAAAGGACATCAATTTTGTTCGGGTACAGTGTTGCACGACCACGCAATTGTCAGTTAAAGCGTCAGGCTACATCTAACTGATCTTAAAAACGTTCCCTCTCCCTCCTCCTACCTATCCTGCATACCCTGTATAAAAACAGATCTGCGTGCTTACCCCTTTTTAATCTGGTGTGGTCAAATGATTCAGCTGCTCCGGTGCCTCTGTGTATGGGAGTGCTTAACGGCTGTGAATTCCTGGAGCCATGATATCCCCCATAGGCTCCCATGGCCCAGCCGTTGTCGACGCTCCCGCCTTGTCTCTGCAGCAGCCACTCACTGCAAAGGGGAGCTGGAACTGCAGGATCACCAGACCGGAGCAGATTAAAAATAGATAAGTAGACACATTTTGTACAAAGGTTAGGTAGTAATGGGGTGACATTTTTAGGAAAAGTTAATATTAGCCTTATCTTCCACTTAATATATTGTAGAGACAGCCATCAATGCTTTGCATTCGTGTCAGTCTTTTCTAAACATATTCTACCCAAATGACTTTTTAATTATAAATTTAAATTCAAATTAAGTCAGATCCAGCCGTTAGATTCTGATTAGTGAGACTGCATCCTCTTCCTAACGAATCTGTGCTGTGCAACTTCCCTCTCACACTCCAGTATGTGTGGGTGGAGCAGCAGTTGGCTCCTAGAGAGGACGGTGCTTAAAACAGTGAACACGTTTGCCCGCATCTAATCTAACTGACATTTTGAGTGATTAGGAAAGTATTTCTGCCAGCCACCATGTAGAATGTGCCAGGCAAGACACATTAAGGAACACACAGGAGTGGACGTTGATTAGCTTGAGATCCAGGATATTATCCTTTAAAGATAGAGAATTCTATTAAAGAATCCTTTGGCATTAGTAAGCCCTAAACCCAGCCAGCGATGGACATGGATGCAGGGAAGCAGAAACTTGGATTAAGCCCCTGGCTGAAACGCTTTAGTGTTCTGTAAATAATGTTAATTTTGTGGTTTTCCGTTCCTGTAGAAACAAAAAAGTAATTTAAAATGAATCTGATTTTCTGCCTGAGGTCATTACAGAAATACACACGCCATACTATGTAAAATTGACATAATGGGGTTGGGGGGGCCATTTATAAATGTTTTCACACAATTTTCACCCAGGAATCTCACTTTGTTTTCCCCTTGAAAACCTATCTGTATTATGATTAACAACATGACAGCTGAAATCAGGCTTGCAGAGGCTTGCAAGGCAATTTTGCGGTCATGCTGCGCTGTACCCAAATAAAATTTGTTATTTTTTTTTTCTCACAAATAGAACTTTCTTTTGGTGATATTTGATCACCTCTGCAGTTTTTATTTTTTGCACTATAAACAAAAAAAGACCGACAATTTTGAAAAAGGAAAAAAAAAAAATTACTTTCCGCTATAAAACAGTCAATAAAATTTTTTGAAAAAATGAAATTTCTTTATAATATTAGAAATAACAAAAAAGTGCAGAACTTCACAATAATAAATGAATGTCCATGTGTTTTGGGTAGAGACCTAAGTGCAAACAACCCCATTGGCAGAAAGTCCTCAAGAGGCTTCAAAGACCAATTGTGACAGTGTAGTGTGCCAGAACACTCACCAGAAAATGAATGAAAACCAGCATATAATCATAAACTTGAGGGTCCAGAGTGATAGACAGTGCTCCTGATCTGTGGTATACCTTCGCCAGTTCTATGCACTCACCAGATAACAAGCAATTATGAGCCTTGTATCAATGTCTTGGATCTTGGTGACATCCTATCCAGGGTTGTGGACAGCAAGGTAATCCTCACAGGAGACCGGCACTGTGAATGAAAAGATGGCTGCCACTCCCAGCACAAGGACATGGCAGCAATGGTGGCAGCGTGTTGGCCCCCTTCCGACGCGTTTTGTGTGCATGCACGTTTTTAAGAGATCCGCCTACCCATCATAAATTTAGGCCAATACGTATTCTGCAACATGTCCTTGGTAAAAAAAAAAAAAAAAAAATTCCAATAAGCGTATATTGATTGGTTTGTGCAAAAAATATAGCGTCTACAAACTATGGGATATACAGTGGGGATGGAAAGTATTCGGACCCCCTTAAATTTTACACTCTTTGTTATATTGCAGCCATTTGCTAAAATCATTTAAAGCGGTGGGCCAGCTGAAATTTTTTTTTTTTTTTAAAGTCAGCAGCTACAAACAATGTAGCTGCTGACTTTTAATAAGCACAATTACCTGTCCCTGGTGTCCGCGATATCGGCCGCCCAAGGCAGACCTGTTCCTCGGCTCTCGGGTCCCGGCGCCATCATTCGAACTAAGGAAAATAGGCAGTGGAGCCTTGCGGCTTCACTGCCTGTTTCCTACTGCGCATGCGTGAGTCGCGCAGCGCTTTGTGAATTGGGCGCACTGTGTTGTGGGACACGCACAGTTCCCAGAACACAGCGCGCCCCATTCCCCAGAAGACAACGCGAGGAGGAGAAGACTGAAGATCACCGCGGTGTAGGAAGTGGCAGATTAGGACGATCTGCCTAGCAACAGCCATTTCTGGTAAGTTTAAAAAATTTTTTTTTTCTTTTTTTTTTTTTCTCCAGATTTTTAGGAACCTAACCCTGCTTTAAACTTCTCCACAAGTTATCCCTGACCTGTCTGGTGTGTTCCTTGGCCTTCATGATGCTGTTGTTTGTTTACTGAGGTTCTCTAACAAACCCCTGAGGGCTTCACAGAACATCTGTATTTATACTGAGATTAAATTACACAGAGGTGGACTCTATTTACTAATTAGGTGACTTCTAAAGGCAATTTGTTCTACTAGATTTTAGTTAGGAGTATCAGAGTAAAGGGGGCTGAATACAAATGCACTCCACACTTTTCAAATATTTATTTGTAAAAAAAATTGAAAACCATTTATCATTTTCCTTCCACTTCACAATTACGAATACAAAGAAAGAGGGGTTCCCCTTGGGTAGAACTTTAGCGGCACTTGAATAGGAGTCACAATTGGTCCTACCCCCAAGGGGGGCCCCTCTTTCTTTGTATTCGTATATTTGGATGTTGGCACTGTGAAACAGTCACTGCTACCTCTCTAACTTCACAATTATGTGCCACTTTGTGTTGGTCTATCACATAAAATTCCAATAAAATACATTTACGTCTTTGGTTATAACATGACAAAATGTAGAACATTTCAAGGGGTATGAATATTTTTGCAAGGCACTGTATATAGCGTTGTCAGTTTATGCATCGATATATTGTACATTCACATCAGGTCCCCTACATACATACTAGGGCCAATTTAGACAGGAGCCAATCAACATACCAGCATGTAACTTACATTTTTTACAAAAAAAAAAAAAAAATGTGTGTATATATATATATATATATATATATATATATATATATATATATATATATATATATATATAATTTTTTTTTTTACTTAACTTTTATTAACGTGTCTCCCCTGTGCTCCACTGAATGACATGCAGATCTTGCTGAATTGCATTCTTTCTCGCCCATGCTGGCTTGGGAAACTGTCAGCGGGGGCCCGGAAGTGACGTCATACACGTCGCTTCTGGGTCAGGTACAAGATGGGAAGGAGAGCGGACTTTTGTCTGCTCTCCTCTACCCTGTGGCGCTCGCTATGCTAGTCCTGCAGATGGGCAAGCGGAGCCTGGGATACATAGGCTTGCGTGGGCAGGTGGTGTGTGGAAGCAATCAGACGGCAGCGGAGCTGACGAGTGAGCCCATTTAGCCCGCAGCGGGGCTAAATCTAGAAAGAAACTACCTGCCCGACGTCCCGAACTTCATGTCCCAGGCGTAGGGCGATACAAGTTGTGCATTCCTGCAACGGTAAATGGGCTGACTAAAGCCAGGTGTCGGGACACAATTTCTAGTTGCCATGGCAACCTGGGATTTGTCGAGCCCTGCTTTAAGATTTCATTGCTCTAACAACTTCTTTAACTGCAGCATCGTCAGGTCACTAGGCTGGTTATGTAATCTGGCAGTAATCGATCAAGCTGGCCCAAAGTAAGTATGCAAAAAATATAATTCCTGGAGTTCAGGCTAAGGGTGGCTGGTTCACAACACAATTTCTGCGTTCCAGATGGCTTTCTGAATGTGTGTTTTTAATGCGTTCTGGTGCGTTTTCTCCCCTCGTTTTGCTACATCTCAATTCAGGACATGTGCATTTTTGATGTGTTCTGGTGTGTTTTTTTGATGCAATTTGCCATGTTCCAAATGTGTAGCATACAGAAAAAATTCAGCATGTCCTACTTTTATTCAGCTGTGTGCACTAGGGCCATTGGAGTACATGGAAAATACTGTGCATGCGTTTTTTATGCAAATTAAAAATGCACCAGACTGCATCTGGGGTTAACCTATATGCATAAATACTTATCTCCCTCTGCTGTCAGCATGCCTGTTTTTGATTTGTTTTATTTGGCAGTCCCCTGACATGGCTTAATGATGTGCTGTGACCTCTGGCTGGTCTTCACAGCACTTCATGAAACAGAAGGTGGCCAAAAAAAAAAAAAAAAAGCGGCCTTAGCACACCTTATCACACATGTTACCAGAGCGCATGAATGTGAACAATCCTTTAGAAGGTCACCGATACAAATTGTATTCAATATGCCAAATGCCTAATGGGCAATTTGCGGTTCTTGCCTGTGACCTGTTCCCAATCAACTGACAGATGGAAAACTTTTAGGCTTCTAAGATCTAATGTGCAGATCTGGTTTGACATGCTAACCCTTACCATGGTGACCAAGTATGAATTCTATACGGTGGAAGTCTTTTAAGCTGGAATTTGAGCAGTCTGTTTTTTCCCGGACCAGACAGCGGTTGTTACAGTAAGCAATTATCAATTTTCCCAATAATAAGACCTCTTCTACTTGGATAAACAGTACGTGCTTAGGAGAAGCTTTGGCCGGCTCTCCCTCCTTGTTCGTTTATTAGTTTATGATTGGCAAAAGGTCCCAGAGATTTTCCAGAAGTTTCCAAAGATTTATGGAGATCAGGAGAGCTTTTCATCATTCTGAAGGTAAAATGCAGCTTTAGGGAAAAAAAAGCTAAATATATAATTGGAATACATAAGCGTGAACTGTTACCTGCCAAAGGATTTCAAGTTTGGGTGGAAAACGGTGCTAGACTGGGGCCCCTGGAGGCTGCCTAGTGGAAAGTTTCTATGTGGAGGGTATTGAGGGATACAATGGGTTGTATCCCAGTTGTAGGTGGTAGGTGATAGACTCTGTTGGGGTCTAGGGCTGCTACCTTTCTAATAACGACAATAGGGCTGTTACCGCAGGGAACCCTTGGGTGATTGGGCTTGGGTTAAAAGTATCAGCAGTTCTAAAGCATGCCTTTGTGTTGTGGAACAGGGGTAGCCCCTGCTCCACAGCACACCGGCATGCTGCAAACACACTGATTGGTTAGGCTCTGAGAGGGTTAAATATATTCAATCTCCAACAAATACAGCCCTGAAGAAGGTGGTGAGCAGTTCCCCCAAAACACATTGGTTCTGTTTGTATACTTTTCCTCAATAAAACATTTTAAAAACTATCAAGTGAGATGTTCGGACTGGATGCTCTTCTCCAATCACCCAAGTGAACTGCCAAAGGATTTGTCATTCTGTTGAGACAGTCTTGTGATTCTCATATACAGTTCCTTGAAAAAGTACTCATACCCCTTAAAATTTTCCACATTTTGTCATGTTACAACCAAAAATGTAAGTGTATTTTATTGGGATTTTATGTGATAGACCAACACAAAGTGGCAAGTAATTGTGAAGTGGAAGGTAAATGATAAATGGTTTTCAAGATTTTTTACAAATATGTGAAAAGTGTGGTGTGCATTTGTATTCAGCCCCCCTGAGTCAATACTTTGTAGAACCACCTTCCGTTGCAATTTGGGGCCCCTGGAGGCTGCCTAGTGGAAAGTTTCTATGTGGAGGGTATTGAGGGATACAATGGGTTGTATCCCAGTTGTAGGTGGTAGGTGATAGACTCTGTTGGGGTCTAGGGCTGCTACCTTTCTAATAACGACAATAGGGCTGTTACCGCAGGGAACCCTTGGGTGATTGGGCTTGGGTTAAAAGTATCAGCAGTTCTAAAGCATGCCTTTGTGTTGTGGAACAGGGGTAGCCCCTGCTCCACAGCACACCGGCATGCTGCAAACACACTGATTGGTTAGGCTCTGAGAGGGTTAAATATATTCAATCTCCAACAAATACAGCCCTGAAGAAGGTGGTGAGCAGTTCCCCCAAAACACATTGGTTCTGTTTGTATACTTTTCCTCAACAAACATTTTAAAAACTATCAAGTGAGATGTTCGGACTGGATGCTCTTCTCCAATCACCCAAGTGAACTGCCAAAGGATTTGTCATTCTGTTGAGACAGTCTTGTGATTCTCATATACAGTTCCTTGAAAAAGTACTCATACCCCTTAAAATTTTCCACATTTTGTCATGTTACAACCAAAAATGTAAGTGTATTTTATTGGGATTTTATGTGATAGACCAACACAAAGTGGCACATAATTGTGAAGTGGAAGGTAAATGATAAATGGTTTTCAAGATTTTTTACAAATATGTGAAAAGTGTGGTGTGCATTTGTATTCAGCCCCCCTGAGTCAATACTTTGTAGAACCACCTTCCGTTGCAATTACAGCTGCAAGTCTTTTTGGGGATGTCTCTACCAGCTTTGCACATCTAGAGAGTGACATTTTTGCCCATTCTTCTTTACAAAATACCTCAAGCTCTGTCAGATTGGATGGAGAGTGTCTGTGAACAGCAATTTTCAAGCCTTGCCACAGATTGCCAGTTGGTTTAGGTCTGGACTTTGCCTGGGCCATTCCAACACATGAATATGTTTTTGATCTAAACCATTCCATTGTAGCTCTGGCTGTATGTTTAGGGTCGTTGTTCTGCTGGAAGGCGAACCTCTGCCACAGTCTCAAGTCTTTTGAAAACTCTAACAGGTTTTCTTCTAAGATTGCTGTGTGTTTGGCTCATCCATCTTCATATCAACTCTGACCAGCTTCCCTGTCCTTACTGAAGAAAAGCATCCTCACAACATGATACTGCCACCATCAGGTTTCACAGTGGGGATGGTGTGTTCAGGGTGATGTGCTGTGTTAGTTTTCCGCCAGCGTTTTGCTTTCAGGCCAAAAGGTTCACTTTTGATCTCATCCGACCAGAGCACCTCCTTTCACGTTTGCTGCGTCCGTCACGCAAACTGCAAATAGGACTTCTTATGGCTTTCTTTCAACAATGGCTTTGTTCTTGCCACTCATAGATATCCTGTAGACAAATTTTCCCACCTGAGCTGTGGATCTTTGCAGCTCCTCCAGAGTTATCACGGGCCTCTTGGCTGCTGCTCTGATTAATGCCCGACCTGTCAGTTTAGGTGGACGGTCACACTTTTCACATATTTATTTGTAAAAAAAAAATTGAAAACCATTTATCATTTTCCTTCCACTTCACAATTATGTGCCGTTCGTGTTGGTCAAGCACATGAAATCCCAATAAAATACATTTACATTTTTGGTTGTAATATGACAAAATGTGGAACATTTCAAGGGATATGAATACTTTTTCAAGACACTGCATGGTCTCCCTGTAGTTTACTGCTTTGACTTTACAACTTCATGTGTCACCTGCCCACTCATTAGCAGAGTAGGTCAAGTTGTCTCATTGTCCCTGAGCAGGCCAGAAGCAGAAAGGTGACGCAGAAGGTAGCAAAGCAGCAGCAAGCAAGAGTGAAGCCCTCTTCCAGGCTATGCAGTATGAATCCTTTGGGATGCAAAAGAAAGTTCACATACTATGTAGTTATTTCTGTTTTAAAATGCATTTTTTAATAATTGCATAGCTGTGCTGTGTTACACAGCTGGTCCATGTGTGGCCAGCCTGAATAGACAGTGGCAAGAGGGTTAAGTTATAGGGTTCTTTTCCAGAGGGGAGGGGTGGCAGAGAGGGATTGCAAGCTGCCGGAAGCCGTATGGCTTTAACAATTTGTACAGATGGTTTCAGTTTGCCCAGCTCCCCAGCTCTGTCTGTCCCTCCTGCTCCTTTTATTTGTAGGAATTTAACCAGCACAAAATTATGCAAATACGTCCACATTTTCTATTTGCGTGTTCCAACTTCATGTCCATATAGTATGTGTGCCTGTCTGTTTCTCTGTATTCTCCTTTCGTGCCCTTTTTGTAGAGAGGCCTGTAAAAAAAAGGTTAATTCAGTTTTTATGACATTGAATTCAAAGTATACACTATATTGTCAAAAGTATTGGGACGTCTGCCTTTAGGGTTCAATATTCCTCTAGAAGTGCATTGGTGAAGTCAGGCACTGATGTGGATGAGAAGGCCTGGCTCGCAATCTCTGCTCTAATTCATCCCAAATGCGCTCATCCATGTCTTTTATGGACCTTTCTTGGTGCACTGGTGCGCAGTCATGTTGGAACAGGAAGCGGCCATCCCTAAACTGTTTTCACAAAGTCCAAAATGTCTTGGTATGCTGACGCACCTTAAGAGTTTCCTTTACTGGAACTAAGGGGCCAAGCCCAACCCCTGAAAAACAACCCCCCACCATAATCCCCCCTCCGCCAAATGATTTGGACCAGTGCACAACGCAAGGTCCATAAAGACATGGATAATCAAGTTTGGGGTGGAGGAACTTGACTAGCCTGCACAGAGTCCTGACCTCAACCCCATAGAACGCCTTTGGGGTGAATTAGAGCGGAGACTGCGAGCCAGGCCTTCTCGTCCAACATCAGGGCCTGGCCTTACAAACGATTCTGGAAGAATGGTCAAACATTCCCATAGACACACTCCTAAATCTTGTGGACAGCCTTCCCAGAAGAGTTGAAGCTGTTATAGCTGCAAAGGGTGGGCCAACTCAATATTGAACCCTATGGACTAAGACTGGTTAGCTTTTTAACCCTGAATTTTTATCAGTGAAAGATTTTAAAGTTTACAGCTCTGGTTTTCGTGGTATTTGGAAGTTCTAAGAATGTGAGTAGAAACCCAGCTATAGAGCTGACACTCCATTGGCCATATTGGCTGAGAGTTAGAACTTGTCACTTTTATTTGTGCCCTATGTAACCGTCCCTGCCACCACCCCACTGTTATTGTGCTTTCAACAGGCCTGAGCTATTCATAACCTGTTCTTGCTGGGGACCACAGGCCTCAGCATTTCTTGGCTTAGGCTGGGTTCACACTGATGCGAATTGGATGTGGATTTCCTTGCATCCAATTTGCATGACAGGAGAGTGTGACCGTTTTTCAATGGAGCCGGCTCTCACTCCTCTGGGGTGGCAGCGGTCCAAATTGCAGAAGACGCACAGGACCCTTCTGCAATTCAGACCGTGGCTGTTGTGAACCGTGGCCACAGCTAGTGTGAACCCAGCCTTACACTTGCCACATAGTGGAATTTGCAGGTTCACTGCAGCTGAATGAGAGAACCAATCGCAAATATATTTTTAAGTTAGTAATCAGCTTTTAATTATTAGAGCCGACCATTCAGGCAAAATGCTCTCTTAGTCCACCCTTATGTAAAACACTGGGTACTTCCTGGTATGGAAAATAATTACCTTCTCATTCTGTAATGGAAGGCTGGGTCTCTGAGCAGCCAATCACCAGGCCTGCCGGCTGTTACATGGGGGCAGGATGTGCATAAGCTTTGTGTAAGCTGTAATAAGATTGATTCAGAGCTTACGCCAGGCTTCTTCTCTTCACTTCTCTTCAGCCGTTAAAATATAACTAAGGGCTCTTTCACACGGAGGATCCGTATGTCCGTTTTTCATCCCTCCGTTTTCAAATGAAAAACGGACATACATGAATCCCTATGGAGCGTCGGATGTCAGCGGTGACATCCGACCCGCTCCGATCCGAAAAGTGTAACGGAGGAAAACCCTACTTTTCCCTCCGTTTTCGGATCTGATGACGACGGACTCTACGGTCCGTCATTATCCGATCCCCCATAGGGGAGAGCGGCGCTCTGACAGGTCCGTTGCTGCACAGTGTGCAGAGACAGACCTGTCATCTGCCTGCCCAGCGGGGATCGGCGGAGCGATCCCCGCTGAGCAAGCGGGTGTTCACGGGGCGGATCATCACTGATCGGCCCCGTGTGAAAGAGCCCTAAGGCAAAAGTGTTTTTTGGATAGATGGGAGAAGGATTAGAATATTTTTTATTGCAGTCTGTGTCCCCATTAGGGAGATTCACCCTCTCTACTTGTCCTGTTTACCATTATCATTGAAAGTAAAAGAAAATCCCATATTTTGGGTTGTCCCCAGAAAAGCAATAGAGGGGAAATCTTCCAATGGGGACACTAGTTCTGGGGGTCCCCAAGAGATTTCCGTATTTTGCAGGGAATTCCTCTCACTTTCTGTTTGGCTATGGGGCAGGAAGTGAAGGGAAATCTCCCCAATGGTACACAAATGGCAAAAATAAACCGTACATTGGTTATAACCCTCCCTTACTACATCCAATATGAAAAAAAAATAGTTTTGCCTATAGTTCTACTTTTAAATGGATTAGAGTGGTGTGCCTTTAAGTAAACTTGGTGGTTTGTTAGGCAATGACAAGGCCCAGGTTCATAGTTTTTTAAGGTTACCTACGATCTGGGAGTTATAAAACCCTTGTCCCAGATCCTATTTTGTGCAGTGCCATCATATTGCCTTTTTCTTTTTCTCGTTCAATATGTTTATTGCAAGTTTTCAGATGAAAAAAACATATACAAAAAAACAATAGAATCAACCATATCTGAAAATGATATACAATGAAATCTAAGGCTCTCAGCAGCACAGAAAATCAGAACCTAGCATATCATAATAAAGAAGGTGAGTACTAGTAATACATCACAGTAAATTGCAGCACTAGTATGGCAAATTGAACAGAGACCACAGGAGCGAAAGACTCCTCGTCTCTCAGAATTGCAAGCCAAGAAAGAGGAATGAAAAAAACATAGAATGGAAGGAAAAGAGAAAAAGAAACACAATCAGTCCTCTAAGGAGATGTGCATATACAAAGCCCAAGGTGCCCACGTTATTTCAAATTGTTTGACCTTGTCATTCAGCACACTCGCCAACTTCTCATGTACCATAACCCACAAGACTTTGGTATGGATAAAAGACACAGAAGACTTCTTCTAAGCACCCGCAACTGTACATTTAGCTGCTAGAAAAAGAAAGGAGGCTAACCTTTGTTCACTGCGAGAAAGATTGGGATTGGCCAGTTTTACCAAAGAGAAGACAAAGCATTGAGAAAATCCTGTTCAACTATCTCCTAATATGGGGACACTCCTGCCATATATGGTCCATTGTTCCCTTCATGGAACAACCACGAAAACACCACAAAGAAGTGCCACTATACATCTTAGCTAGGCGGGCTGAGACCAGATACCATTGTGTAAATAACTTTAAGATTTGCCTCAATAAAGGAAATGTTCACAATACCCCGGAAAGCAGCACGAAAACGGGTGTGCCATGTTTCCGGAGTCATATCGGAGGACAAATCTCGGTCCCAGTCCATCATATAAAATAATTCATCCGGGGAGGCCAGCAGCAGACCAAAAACCAGCAGGATTCCTCCTCTCTGTCCTTTTGTCTTTGTTACACTATTTTTCATAGAGAGTAAAGGAGGGGGCCTCCTGCCCCACCAGGCATAGAGATTTAAAAAAAAATGGGAAATCGAATGAAATAGCAAAAATTATGGCAATTCTTAACTTAGAAACACAGTGGGCCAAGGTGAAAGGTCCAGTTGAAGTAAAATCATGCCCAATCCTATAATATCCAGCCACCATTTTAAAGCCATTCCTGGAGGGAACCAGGGTTTATTAAAGATATGAGCCAAGGGGTAAACCACAAAATTAAACTATCATGTGTGGGCAATCTATCCCACAGCGCCAGAGAATGAGAGAACGTTGGGATCATAATTACTAAGTGAACCAAAGGGGCTTGCCACATGACAAAATCGATAGTAAATTGTAGTACATTGTCAAATAGCTTCTCGCTCTAGCCATACCCAGTCCGTTTTTTTTGCGATTAGAACAGGCCAACGATAATTGTGTTAGTTGCGCTGCCTAATAGTACAGCCACAAATTTTGATTGCCTGTTTTTTTAATACTCATGTTTTTTGTGGACAGGTTCATGTATATGCATGAAGGCTGGCCTTTTATGCATGGAGTTTTTTCTTTTCTTTTTCTGTTATGATAGAAATATGTCCCAGGAAGGGGCCAATGAGTTTGTTTTTCTAAGTAAAACTTTGGTGAGTAAAGGTGTCCATCTTTCCCATCTGAGAAAGTTGGGAGGTACAGTTCTACAGAAGCTGATTATGACTAATTCTGTTTTGTATTGGTCACAGGGAGTGAGTTTACCCTTGCACTGCAAAGTCTTTAATCAAGGAGTTTGTCGTTATGTTTCCTTGCTGTGAAAGCCTCAAGGAAGATCATTCTCTCTCTCTTGGAGGTCCGGCTGTGGTGAAAGGGTTACAGGGTTGAATTCCGATGCAGTTTAATCAGGACCCGGCTGTGGCCTGGCACATACTTCCAATCGATGTCCAAGAGACCGTGACTTGCTAATCTGGAGGTCTGACACTCAATCCGTAACCAATCAGCTATTTACAGTCTCAACTTCCTCTAACTGGAGAAAGCTCTGCACTGCAGCTTCATGTTATGTCTCTGGAAGGGGGACCAAACTCCCATCCAGCGATTGGTTGGAATGGAGGAGAACTAGGCGTTAGGAACTTAAGCACTAGTTCCCCATTGTCCACAGGATAATCTAAAAATGACGGTGCATGAGACACCAGCATATCGTCGCTTGAATTGCTGGAACCCACTCTTCTCTTTCTGTTGACTTGGACAACGACAACATGTGGTGTACACGCTGTGGAATTTCTTTTCCCTTTTCGCCTTAAAAAGGAATCAATTGTTGCCTCATTACACAGAGATTTGCCAGCTTGTTAGAAGATTTTTGGAGGAGTAAACTGTGAAAGTATGACTAAAGCCCAAACATTTTTGATAATTTCCAGTGGAGTGAGGAAGGGTTACAACCTCTGTCAAGGTTTTTACGTCTGTATGTCTGTCCGTCCTTGCTAGGAGGATTCAGCCCCTCCATTGTCTCTGGGACAGTAAGTGATGGGAAATCCAATATTTTACAGTTGTCCCCAAACCAGGAAATGAGGGCGAATTTTCCAGTGCAGAGGCTCTCTTCTGGTTGTATCTCAGGGACAGAAAGTGAAGGAATATCGTAATTGGACACAAACAGCGTAAAACATGGTGGATGTTTAACCATTTTCTATCCTATTCAAAACCAGCAACCAAGATACTTGTCTCTAGATATAATTTAAAACACTCAGAAGAACTTTTTCCATGTGCCTGCTTAATAAACAGATTGTATAGATGCTGATCTGCCATTGTAAAATATATATTTTAGGTAGGAGCATTGTGGTGGTGGAGAATCCACTAGTCAGGCCAAAGTTCCAATCTTTTCTTCCGAACAGATTCCCATAACTTTTTCAGAAAGTAACAATGTTGGTTGACTGTTGTATCATGTTCTATGAACTCATAGTGAACCATCCCCTTCTGATAAAAAAAACAAACCAGCATGAGCATACGAGGGTTCGCACATTTGCATCCATCCTATGCGTTCATGGCTGCCCACTTTTTTCGTCATCGTGTACATCTTCCCACCCCTCCCTAAACCGCCTATTCCATTCAAAAACACATGATTTTTTCATAGACTGTTTACCATAAGCCTGTTGTAACAGCTAACATTTCATTCGCACTTTTGCCAATTTTCACGGAAAATTTGATATTAATCTGCTGCTCCAGATTCCCGTTGCTTATTTTCCTGCAATAGCACAGCGCATATACGTATTATTTCTTCTACTATTCCATAAAGACTGAATCAGCTGGTCTGCAACCCAGGCAAGTGCATGTTAGAACATGTCAGAACACGCTTGAGTGGGAATAGCTGTGTGGCTCACCACCATAGTGCTACACCACGTGTGAGAATTTTGAAGGGGAACTCTGCCAAAATGTTTTTTGCGTGAAGTCCCCCCCCCGCCCCCCCAAAGATGATACCAGACCCTTCGGTCTGGTGTGGAACTTAAGGGAAACTCCCACGCCCAAAAAAAAGGCGTGGGGTCGCCCCCCCCCCCCCCCCCAAGATCCATACCAGACCCTTATTTGAGCACGCAGCCCGGTAGGTCAGGAAAGGGTGCAGGGGGGGACGAGCTAGTGACCCCCCCCCCCCCCGACCATAACAGGCCTTAATAAAATACTTTAAAAACCCGTGTAGTGTGTTTATTTTTTACACCTTTTTTTTTTTTAGGTGAATGGGTAGGGGTACCCCCTACTCATTCACCTAGGGTGGAGGGCTGGGAGCCCCCACCCACAGACCCCGACAACCACCGGGCAAGGGTTGTCGGGAACAGGCCTTTGTCCTCATCAACATGGGGACAAAGTGCTTTGGGGTGGGTGGGGTGCAGCACCCCCCTCTGCCCCAATGCACCCACCCCCATGTTAAGGGCATGTAGCCTGGTATGATCTGGGGGGAGGGGGGGGGGGCTTGTCCACAGTAGGGATCATTCTTGATCCGACTTCTGGTGCGACTTCTATTCAAATCAATGGGCTCCCATAGGGAGCCATTGATTTTTAAATAGAGGCAGAGAAACGCGGCTGAAAGCTAGCGCCGTTTCACACGCATTGACGCCAATGCAGATCGCGGATAAAATCGCGTTTTTTAACGCCGTTTTTTTCCTGCCGTTGGTACTAGCTTCACAGCTCGTTTTTTAAAACATCCGTGTTTAAGGCCAAAGGATACAGTGAGAACGTTTTGAAATCCCTCAGAATGTTTTGATGTTGATTTTTCAAAGCAGCGGTGTTCTGTCAGATTAGCAAACCTGTGAGATCAGCAGGTTTGCCGCTGCTTTTAAAATTCAACATCTAAACAGTCAGATGAATTTTAAAATACTGTATTTCACTATATAAGCTGAGTTTACTGTTAAAAATAGGTGTCCAAAGCAAGATGGGTGTAACAAGATGTCCGCTTGCCGCCTTCTCACTGTATCCTTAGAGCTGTAAAGCTAGTACCTACGGCAGGAAAAACAACGGCGTTAAAAGCGAGATTTTATCCACGTTTTGCATTGGCGTCAATGTGCGTATAGCCGCACTAGCTTTCAGCCGCGTTTCTCTGCCTCTATTCAAAAATCAATGGTTCCCTATGGGAGCCCATTGTAATGAATAGAAGTCGCACCAGAAGTCGGATCAAGAATGATCCCTGCTGTGGACGATTGCAGGGTGTAGCAAGATGGCGGCGACTAAACGTCACCGTTACAAATTCTAACGGGTTGCCTAATCTGACCTCTTCCTTCTGAAACCTCTTTCATGTGTACATCTAAAAAGAAAAAAAACAACTATAGCTCTCCTTTTAATCCTAGTTTGAACCAATCCCAAACCCCAATTTAAATGACTAATCTAGGAGCCAGAAAAGAGCACTGTGCATCCAGGAAAAGATCATATGAGGGCATTATAAAGTTGTAGAATTTTATATGAACTGTTTTTCCATGATTCCCAACTAAGCAAGCCCACCTGCATGGTAGTCAGGGGGCAGAAACCCCTTTCTGAGTGGACTGGTTCTTCTAATGCCGCGTATACACGGGCGGACTTTTAGACCGGACTGGTCCGATGGACCGAATCCAGCGGACAATTCGACCGTGTGTGGGCTTCATCGGACCTGCAGGTGACTTTCTCGATCAAAAATCTGACTGACTTTAGATTTGGAACATGTTTCAAATCTTTCCGACAGACTCGAGTCCGGTCGAAAAGTCCGCTTGTCTGTATGCTAGTCCGACGGACAAAAACCGATGCTAGGGCAGCTATCAACTTCCTTATTTTAGTCCGGTCGTACGTCATCACGTACGAATCCGTCAGACTTTGGTGTGATCGTGTGTAGGCAAGTCCGTTTGTTGGGGAAGTCTGCCGAAAGTCTGTCGGATAGACCGTAGGACCTGTCTCGTCGAAAAGTCTACCCGTGTGTACGCTGCATAAGACTCTTATCTTGCACTGCTCTTCTCCATATGAACGTGTCAGAGCAGGGAAGATGGCCGCGGCTCGTGTTCGTGAACTGAAGCGGAGTACATGAACTGAAAGAAAATTTTTGTGAACAGAAGCATTCGTGAACCGAGGTATCACTGTACACTTATTTTGATTGTCATTTTTTTTACCAAAGACCTGTAGCAGAATACATTTTGGCCAAAATGTATTAAGAGTAAGGATGAGCTCTGGCGTGTTCGCAAGCTGCACGTGCCGAGCCCACCAGGAAGTCGGCACTGCACAGCGCTAATCACAAGCAGTTAGACATTTCCCAATGTGCGGCTGCAGAGATCGGGAAATGTCTCACTGCCTGTGATTACCGCTATGCAGTGCTGACTTCCTGGTGGGCTCGGCACGTGCAGCTTGCGAACACGCCGGAGCTCATCCTTACTCTTAATACATTTTGGCCAAAATGTATCCTTAATTAAGAGATTTCATTTTTTTTTTTTTTTTTTTTTTAACGGGATATGTTTAATAGCAGAAAGTTAAAAAATATTGTTTTTTTTTTTTTTCCAAAATTGTCAGTCTTTTTTTGTTTATATAATAAAAAATTAAAAATCCAGAGGTGATCAAATGCCACCAAAAATGTAAATGTCTTTTTTGGGGATTTTATGTGATAGACCAACACAAAGTGGCACATAATTGTGAAGTGGAAGGAAAATGATAAATAGTTTTCACATTTTTTTTACAAATAAATATCTGAAAAGTGTGTTGTTTATTTGTATTCAGCCCCCTTTACTCTGATACCCCTAACTAAAATCTAGTGGAACCAATTGCCTTCAGCATTCACCTAATTAATAAATAGAGTCCACCTGTGTGTAATTTAATCTCAGTATAAATACAGCTGTTCTGTGAAGCTCTCAGGTTTGTTAGAGCAACTTTATTGAACCAACAGCATCATGAAGGCCAAGGAACACACCAGACAGGTCAGAGATAAAGTTGTGGAGAAGTTTAAAGCAGGGTTAGGTAATAATAAAAAAAAAAAAAATATCCCAAGCTTTGAACATCTCACAAAGCACTGTTCAATCCATCATCCATAAATGTAAAGAGTATGGCACAACTGCAAATCTACCAAGACATTGGTTGTCCACCCTAACTGACAGGCCGGGCAAGGAGATCATTAATCAGAGAAGTAGCTGAGAGCATCTAAAGCTGGACATACAGGGATCAAAATTTGTCTATTTGTTTAACAGGACCTGGCTGAATTTCCGTCCATCTATGACTGTTGCTGTCAATTATTATTATTATTATACAGGATTTATATAGCGCCGACAGTTTACGCAGTGCTTTACAACATTAGGTCAGAAAGTACAATACAATTCAATACAGGAGGAATCAGAGGGCCCTGCTCGTTAGAGCTTACAATCTAGGAGGGAGGGTCAAGTTATACAAAAGGGTAATAGCTGTGGGGGATGAGCTAATGGAGAAAATAGTGCAGTTGTTAGATGGAGGCAGGATAGGCTTCTCTGAAGAGGAAAGTTTTCAGGGATCGCCTAAAAGTTGATACATTTGGAGAAAGTCTGACAGATTGGGGTAGGGAATTCCAGAGGATAGGCGAGGCTCAGGAGAAGTCCTGGAGGCGGATATGGGAGGAGGTGATGAGGGAGCTAGAGAGCAGGAGGTCCTGGGAGGAACTGAGATGGCGATTAGGTTGGTATTTTGAGACTAGGTTAGTGATGTAGCTTGGGGCAGAGTTGTGGATGGCTTTGTAACTTATTATTAGTATTTTGAATTTAATTCGTTGGGCGAGTGGTAGCCAATGGAGGGATTGGCAGAGAGGGGTAGCAGACACTGAGTGGTTTGTAAGGTGGATGAGTCTGGCAGCAGCATTCATGATGGACTGAAGGGGGGATAGTCTATTTAAAGGTAAGCCAATGAGGAGTGAGTTGCAGTAGTCAAGGCGAGAGATAACCAGGGAGTGAATCTGGAGCTTTGTGGTTAGAAAGGGACGTAGTTTAGAGATGTTGCGGAGGTTGAGGCGGCAAGCTTTGGAAAGTGATTGGATGTGGGGCAGAAAGGAGAGTTCAGAATAAAGGATAACACCTAGCACGCTGACATGTGGGGACGGGTGGATGGTTGTGCCATTGCTCTTGACAGAGAAGTCAGGGGAAGAGGCACGTGGGGGAGGAAATATTATAAGCTCGGTTTTGGACAAGTTGAGTTTGAGGAAGTGTTGTGACATCCATACAGATATGTCGGTTAGTAAGTGAGTGATGCGTGAGGAGACTGATGGAGTGAGTTGAGGGGTGGAGAGATAGATTTGTGTGTCATCAGCATAGAAATGATATTGAAAGCCGTGAGAGGCTATCAACTGACCCAGGGAAGAGGTGTAGATTGAAAATAAAAGAGGTCTAAGAACAGAACCTTGGGGGACCCCGACAGAGAAGGGAAGAGGAGTGGAGGAAGTAGAATTGTAAGTGACACTGAAGGTGAGTTGGGATAGGTAGGATGAGAGCCACTGAAGAGCACAGTCACGGAGACTGAGGGAGTAAAGTTTTTTGAGGAGGAGGGGATGGTCAACTGTGTCAAAGGCAGCTGAAAGATCCAGAAGTAGGAGTACAGAATAGTGTCCGTTGGTTTTTGCAGTTAGTAGGTCATTTGTGAGTTTTAAAAGAGCAGTTTCTGTGGAGTGTTGAGGGCGAAATCCAGATTGAAGGGGATCAAGAAGGTTGTTTTTAATGAGGTGGTCACTCAGTTGGTTGTAAACCAGGCGTTCAAGGAGTTTAGAGGAAAAGGGGAGCAAGGAGATAGGGCGTAGGTTGTTAAGATTGGTAGGGTCCAAGGACAGCTTTTTGAGTATGGGGGTGACCAGTGCATGTTTTAGAGCATCGGGGAAGATGCCAGAGGTAAGGGAGAGATTGAAGATGTGGGTTAGAGAGAGTGTAGGATGGGGTCAGAGGGTGACCGTAGCATTTGAGAGGGAATAGGGTCCAGGGGACAGGTGGTTAGGTGGGCAATAGAAAGGAGTTTAGCAACTTCGTCTGTAGTAGCAGATTTGAATAGGGGAGTGTCAGTTGTACCTGTTGACACGGGGTCTGGGGGAGATACCTGTAGAATGGAGATTTCATCATGGAGGTCATCTATCAATCGACTTCTTATGAATGGTCCTGCTAGAAAATTGCCTTTTGATCAGTGCTTGCAGCCAATCAGCTGCAGCGCTAATCGTGTATTTTGATGGCGAGGCAGTACTGCTGTCATAATATAATGACATAGCAAAGAGGATTTCCCCATCCACATGGAATGTGTGTATGGGCAATTGGGTCATTTTTTTTAAATTGATTTTTTGTTCATCCCACTGGCTAAAAGAAAGGAAAAAAAAAACAAAAACTGACCCATGTATGGCTGTTGTTTAGCCCTATAAGAAGATGGGGCTGACTCGGCCACCAGGCTCCATCCATACTAAAATATCACTTTTGGGTGGACTGACACTAACTGAAATTTAACTAGAAAAAAATGTTTCACTAATTTTAGTGATGTTTCATTTAACTTCAACAAAAATATAAGATTGAATTGAATTAGTAGGACACAGACTGCTGTTTGTGCAGCCAATCAGAATACTCGCTGGAATTTGTAAATAAACAACAGCTAAGAATAAGAAGTGTTTTGCCCGTTGAGCTCTCACCACGATTCCCAAATGTCATTTGGCCTCATTACTGGGGCCATTGCTGGAACGGATTGGAAGCTCATACTGGGACAATTGGCTGCAGATTACACAAATCAGGAGGAGGTGGAGGGGTAATTTTAGTATGTGAGTCAGAGAATTCAGAAATGTGTTGTCCACGGGCACCTCCCCTTCTCCTGCTGCTTTCAGTTCTGGCTCAAGCTGCGGCTCCTTCCCTACGTTTGATTTTGGCTTCTGAAAGTTGGCTAGATTATTTTCACACAAACCTTTTGTTACCAAAGATCATAGTGCACACTTATTTAGAACAAATAGCCACAACCCACCACACACACAAGCTATTTTGTCAGTAGGGGGCCCATTCACACTAGGAATTGCATGTGAATCACACAGGAATGCCGTGCGGTTCCTGTCTGATTCACATTCAGTTCTGTGCAGTGCCATTTCAGCCCATTCATTTTCAGTGGGCTGAAATCGCACAGTACTGCACCAAAAGTAGTCTATGCCCTACTTCTTGAAACACACGGCAACTGCATTGCATGGTACTTTTGACCATGCAATCCTGTGCGGGCAAAGACACTGCATTTGTGTTGTTAACTTTGCACTGACCTACACAGCAGATCACAAGGGCAGTGTGATTGGAATGCGGCTTTACCACACTGCATTCTAGTCAGTAAATGACTGCTAAGCTGAAAAACTTTAGAGAACCAGCTAAAACTGGTGTTGTAGTTTTGGATAGAATGGTGGAAGGGTTAGAACAGAATCTCTGTCAGGGATTTATTGTCTGTTCCAATGGTGGGGAGATTCACCCTCTCTATTTGTTCTGGTGACCATTGACTGGATCAGATAGTATTGGGAAATCTTCCACTGGGGCTACCTCTTTTGCTGACAACTGTCAAAGGTGGCATTTTCTCTCACATTTTCAGACATTCTCTTACATTCTGCTGGGACAAGAAGTGATCAAACTCCTCTATGGACCCACAGGGGTTCTAACCCTTCACGACTCTACCCTATGTTTAAAAAACATCTGAAGTATTCTCTTTGTGTGTGGAAGTCAGTACTGGCCCAACTCTGACACTTTATCCAGACCAATTACCTTCCCTGCTTCTCCCCACGCTGCAAACGTTTTCTTTTGTAGCCTATTTCTATTTTTCAGGTCTATTTTTTTTTGCAGTACACATCCCTCTTGCCTTGGTTAAAGTGTCACTAAACCCACATCATATAAAACTATCAATAAATGGTGTATTACATGCTGTTCATACTCACTCAGTCACTATGGGATTTGTTTTCTGTATTCTGCAAAAAACCTGGTTGATCCTGCTGTTCTCTCTCTCAACCTTCTGTTCATGTCCCCAATTCAGCCAGGGATTTTGCAGCTGTGGTGGCAACTCAGCACATGCACAGTGTTCAAAAGTTCCTATGCTGAGCATTTCCTCCCTGTTACATCTGAGCAGCCCATGTGACTATAGAGTCACACATTTGGGTGTATACGCAGTGGTAATTGACAGCCCACTCCCCTCCATCCTCCTGCATGCCCACTATCCAGCTAAACACAATGGGGTTGGGATATTACATGTAGATTAATGGTGGCTTCATCTCCCTCTATTTTTAAGACACAGGCTGAAGGGGTGTGACACTTTGTGTACCCTCAATGCAGAGCACATGAGCAGGTGATATCACTGTGGAAATTGCGAATATCTCCTAAAGATGCAAGTTTAGGAGATATTCACTGTACCTACAGCTAAGCTTTATTTTAAGCTGAGAAAGCAGAGTCCATTACCTTTTTAACAATCATTTTTAACACCATATTCATAGCATGGGCATATATTAATCTGGGCACACACATTACAGTCTGTACAATCCCCTCAAAGCTAAAATCCAGAAAATAGAAAAAAACCTTTCCAATGAGCCTGTAAATGCTTGTTAAGTCTGGGAGTAGAGGAATAAGCTTATTCTCCACTCTGTTACTCTCTTCCGCTCTTTAACATTGTGTGTTGTGGGCGATTCCTTGTCCTCTTCACATAAAATGTGGGGCTATTAGTCCTGTATTGCACTGGATGACTTCAGATTGGGGCTGCCAGCCAGAACACCTTGTAGATGCAGCATTGTGGACCATTTGTACAGGCGGGTGGAATCTGCAGGAGTAAGGAATAGGGAATTACACATTTACTTCTATTGATTGATGGCAGTACAACCATCCTGTCAGATTTTTTGCATGCGATCACTGCCGGAAACTATAGCCACCAGCAATGATTATGCTATTCTGCTGGCCGGGAGGACTTCCCGCCAGCTGAACACAATAACTCCATGGGAGAGATTCCCCCAACAACACTAATTTGTGTTTTCAAATTGAGAAATTTGGTGCAAGAAAGAAAACTGTATATTTGTTGGCTTGCCTAATTCTTAGCATTCAGGTTTAAGGCTGGGTTTACACTGATGCAAATTGGATGTGAGTTTTTCCCTGCATCTAATTCGCATGACAGGAGACTGTGACCGGCCGCTCCACGGTGTGCACTGCAAAAGGTTCCTGTGCATCTTTGGCTCCGTTTTCAAGTGGGGATTCAGCCAAATATTCGAACCTGATTTGCCCCTGAAATGGTGTACAGGGATGCACCGGCCCCCATTGAGCCGTGGCTGCAGCTAGTGTGAACCCAGCCTAAAGCTTAGTATATACATTGCAGTCAGACTGTACACTCTCCTTCGAAAACACAGCAATCTGTCCGGACCATGGCCAGAGCATTCCAAACAAAATAATTGCACAATTCTAAAGCACCACAGGCTCCACAACGCAGACAAAATTTTATCAACAAAATGTAAAATGTGTGCTATTTTGAGCGTAATCCACTGGAATAATAGTGAACTGAAAGCTATATCTGCTCTCCTTTATAAATTGGCTTCTATGTAATGCAAGGGCCTGTTTGACTGCATACAGATTAAATGGATAGTTTGGGTAACTCCTCATGCTACGTCGTGCAAAAGCTTATGTGATTTGGATATCAACATCAGCAGGATGGACAATATGGTGGTCATGTTGAAAAATATCATCACATGTTGTAAAGTTTTACCTATTCTGGGAAGTAGTTGAATCATTTAGGAAGGTCCTTGGTGAGTCAGGCTGAATGGTCTGTGCTATGACCTTTCAGTGATAATTACTGTACATGTTGGTGTTACCCAATGGAAACATTTTTCAGCTAGAAAAAGAAATCTATATAGTTATATATATTGAACTACATAGTATTTTCCAATCATTTTTATTGAAGATTTAAGAAAAAATTTCCAATGCTTATACATATATGCTAAAAATGCCAGTATGCTATAGATACATCAAAGTATAGCGTGTCATGATGCATACCAACTTTTTGTTTTTGTTCCGGGAAGGGTTAGGACCTCTGCCATGGTCATGATTGCTCTCTGTGCCCCCACTGGGGTGATTTCCTATCAACACAACCCAGTGGAGGCTGTAAGTCTTCACCACTCTAACCAAAGCTGAAACAAAACTTCAAAGTAAACCTGCCACCCTACTCCATCACAGAAAAAAGTACAAATTGTATACTCATTCCCCCACCCTGTAGTGTAGGTACTCTGATGTCTATACATACCCTTAGCTCTTTGTTATCCAGTGCCACCTGTGAAATGCTGGTGATTGTCTACTAATGCCCCAATCACTGCATTTTGGCAAGGTTGCACTTGAGGGTGCCTATTGTAGTGCGGGAAAGAAGGGCTTGAGATGTCCTCTACAACAGGCTTACCAAGCCTAATCACAGACATATTTTTAATAGTTTAATGTAGACTGGTGAAGAGTTAACATTTTTGTCAGTGACAAAAATCTGCATTGTGCTAAAATTAAAAATATAGGCAGCTAACACAAAAAGGTAGTACAGCAAACCCTAATGAACATATGTATAGAAAAGTGCAAATTAGGTTAAAGTGAAAATTTAGGTCAAGACATAATATGACCGTAATTAGTGTGATAAAATTCAAAAAACAAATATCAATATACACTGATAAGTGAAAAAACATCCAGAAAGAATTTCAGTGAAAAAGTACAGTCCAAAAGTCTATATATTAAAAAAAAAAAAAAAAAAAAAAACATGAAGGAAATAGATCATATGAAACCACTCCAGTAAAATATAAAGGTGTTTTTCAGAATAGCTTACAACTATCGAGTGAATTGTAAACTCACCGGAACCAATGGCTGCCGTTTCAGCAGCATGCGTGCCTTTCAACATAAATGGAATAATCCCCGGGTAAATACATAGTTGGTAAAGTTGAAAAAAGACACAGGTCCATCAGGTCCAACCTGTGTGTGTGTCTGTGCTTCTATGTTAATATTACATTGTATATCCCTGTATGTTGTGGTCGTTTAGGTGCCTATCTAATATTGTTTTTTTAAATTATCCATGCTCCCCACTGAAACCACTGCTTGTGGAAGAGAATTCCACATCCTTACCACTCTTACAGTAAAGAACCCTCTACGCAGTTTAAAGGTTAAACCGCTTCTCTTCTAATTTAATAATTAATTTAATTTAAATCTAAGTATAGAGTCTACCCATATTTCTCTCTTCTAATTTTAGTGAATGGCCGTGTGTCTATTTAAATTCCCTTGCACAGAAAAGTTTTAGCCCTATATTATAGGGCGCTATTATAGGGTCACCAGTACGGTATTTGTACATTGAAATCATATCCCCTCTCAAGTGTCTCTTCTCCAGAGAGAATAAGTTCAATGCTTGCAGTCTTACCTCATAGCTGAGATCCTCCAGTCCATTTATTAGCTATGTTGCCCTTCTCTGGACCCTCTCCAGTTCGAGCACATCCCTCCTGAGGACTGGTGCCCAGAACTGGAAAGCATACTCCCAGGTGCGGCCGGACCAGAGTGTTGTAGAGTGGGAGAATTACTGTTTTTTTCTCTGGAGTTAATCCCCTTTTTAATGCATGCCAATATTCTGTTGGCTTTGCTTGCAGCAGCTTGGCATTGCGTGCCATTGCTGAGCCTGTCATCTACTAAGACCCCAGGTCCTTTTCCATCCTAGATTCCCCCAAAGTCATCCCCCACCCCCAACCAATAGGTTGGGTTCATATTTTTGGCACACAAATGCATTATTTTACATTTTTCAACATTAAACGTCATTTGCCATGTAGTTGCCCACCCCATTCATTTGTTTAGATCATTACAAGGTTTCCACATCCTGCGTTGAAGTTTTTGCCCTGCTTAGCTTTGTATCCTCTGCAAATACTGAGATTAAGCTGTTTATCCCATCCTCCAGATCGTCTATTAATTGAATCGGATTCGTCCCAGGACAAAACCCTGGGGGACCCCGCTTCCACACCAGACCATTCTGAGTACTCCCCATTTATCACCACCCCCTGGACTCGCCCCCGCAGCCAGTTTTCAATCCATGTACTCCCCCTTTGATCCATGCCGAAAGACCTTAATTTGTACAGCAATCGTCTATGGGGAACTGTTTAGAATGCCTTTGCAAAATCCAGATACACCACATCTACAGCCCTTCCTTTATCTAGGTGGCAGCTCACCTCCTCATAGAAGGTTAATAGAATGGTTTGGCAAGAACAGTTCTCGTGAATCCATGCTGATTACTGCTAATACAGTTTTTATTACTAAAATCTTGTATATAGTCCCTTTATCATCCCCTCTAAGAGCTTGCAAACTATTGATGTCAGGCTAACTGGTCTGTAATTCCCAGGGATATTTCTTGGCCCTTTTTTAAATATTGGTGCTACATTGGCTTTCCTCCAATCAGCTGGTACCATTCCTGTCAGTAGACTATTCGTAAAAATTAGTTCCAATGGTCTGGCAATCACTTGACTGAGTTCCTTAAGGACCCTCGCGTGCAAGCCATCTGGTCCCGGTGACTTATTCGTGTTAAGTTTTTCAAGTCTATTTTTAATTCTATCCTCTGTTAGCCGAAGGGTGCTTCCTGTGGCATGTCATGAGGATAAACCTTGCGGTCTTGGTTTCTGAATCCCCCTGTTTCCCTTGTGAAGACTGAGGAGAAGAATCAATTCAAAACCTTCGCCATCTTTCCATCTCTTCAAACCAGATTCCCTTCATCATTCTTTATAGGGCCTGTTCTGACCTCCCTCTCTTACTATCTGTAAACTTAAAGAATTTCTTGTTTTTTTGAATTTTTTTTTACTCTCCTCCGCTGTGTGCCTTTCGTGTTCTATCTTAGCCGCCCTGATTGCACCCTTAAATTTCTTATTGCATTATTTGAAAAGTTGGAATGCTGATGACCCCTCAGCCTTGTATTTTTTGAAGGCCTTCTCTTTTGCTTTTATGCATTTTTACCTTGGAGTTAAGCCACCCAGGACTTTTGTTGGCTCTTTTAATTGGGATTTCCCATTGGGGATGCACTGGCCAATACCTTTATTTAATATGTTCTTAAACCACACGCATTTTTCCTCCGTGTTCTTGGTTCCTAGGATTTTTTCCCATTTTATATCTTCTAGCAAGGAGCATAGTTTAGGGAAGTTGGCTCTTTTGAAATATAGTGTCTTTGTATTACCCTTGTGTTTCATATTTGTGTGATTTATGCTGAAACTAATTGGCCTGTGATCGCTGTTTCCTAAATTGCTTCCGCCGCCTCTGCCTCCACTTCTCTGTCTCAGTGGGGAGGGGGGGTGTCACTGTCCGCAGCTCCCCACACTCAATTGCACACCACGCTGCTACCGCCTCTCCAAACAATACGACAGCACGACCCCCTGACTGTTCTGAGCCCCACCTCCTCCTGGCTGTATAGCAGCTATGAGATTCCTCTAGCGAATCGGAGAGAGGTCCAACTAGGAATAAATAAAGCTCACCAGGAGCCCAGATGGATGTTCCATAGTGCAGTAGGTTTAATGTTCCAAAAGCATAACAAACAATTAAAACACAAAATAAGATACATAAAAAGCGGCTGGCGACCCGTAATCACTCATCGGCAAGACATCAGCACCAAATAGCCCGCCCCAATGCGTTTCGTCCTAAAGGGTGTTATCAAGGGGTCCCCCTTGCAGTTCACGCGATGGTAGTGGTTGGATATCTGGACACAGCCTGAGTAACACCTTTTATATTCACTGGAGTGCTCGCATCTGATCTATTTCGCCCCAGCCAGTGAATAGGGAAGGGAGAAACAGCACAGTGCTGAACTTTTCTCTCTATCTCTCTCCTATCAGCATGGTTCTTGTCAGCACATGAACCGATTTGCTCCTTGTACTCCTCCTTCCTCTTACACTCCAGCACTACTGTACAGGGACTGCAAGAGGCTGATACCAGGTCCAGCTCACGTACTTGCACTGATTTGTATTTAAAAACACATGTAATGATGTATTCATGATTACAGAGTTGCATGTGTTTGTTTTTAATATATGCCTAGAGTTCAGCTTTTACATTTGTAGATGTTCCTTCTAAGATGTCAAATGTTCACGCTTTTGAGTTTCAGGTCCACTTTAAGGCCAACTCTAGCCAGGTTTTGTTAATTTTAAATGAGTGTTGAATGGTTGAAACCACTATTTTCACTGCTGCCTTTGTCCCTGCTGGGAAAATGGCCTCTTACTACTTCTAGTGACACCGGTCACTAAGACAGGATGTGAAAGGGAATGTCATTGGTAGGGACACGGACAGCAGTAGCACTGGACAGAGGGTCTATAACCTTTCCTAACTCCTTTTGAGGAAAACTTTATTTTTGGCTGTTACTCTATTGGCTATCCCAGTGACAGCCATCACTAGGACAGGAAGTGAGTGAAGATCTCCCCAGGGGAGACACAGACAGAAATGAAAAACTAGCAGTTTCTTGCCCTTTCCTGATCCATCCAAAACTAAAGGCTGTTGGCTTGTACAAGCATTCTTGATACTTTCCATAGACTCTTTTTCCTTCTTTTGGCTCATTTATGTGATTTTGGCACAATCTTCGTGTCCTTTAGCAGACCTGTTTAGGTCCAGTGAAATAAAACTAGAAAATTTCTCTAGACACAGCAGCCTCCTTGATTTCCAGCAGATCTGAGTTGTGGCCTGGGATGGGGCTGTCCAACAAGCAGCCATGACCAAACTGGCTCAGCATTCTGATGACTCCATAATATAGTCCTCTTCAGACTGCCCAAACTTGCATGTATATTCTATAAAGGGGTTTGGGGGTCTGCTAACAAATACCTCCAGAGGTGGTTTACCCTGAAGGAGGCAACAGATCAACCAGACATGTCCTAGTCGGTGTTTACAAGTTTGTCACCTGTTGGTGTCTGCTTCTGCCTATAGATCTTTGGGTAACTTTATGGACATGCATATTGCTGCGTGAACACCAAAACTAGTAGTTAAAAAACTCGAAAATATGTTGCAAAAAAAAGTTAATGTATTTTGCTTAAAGCTGGCTTTACAGTACAGTAGACCGTTGAAGGCAGTTGTACATGCAGGCACCATCCGACTTTCAAAAATCGACACCAGCCACTGGATCGCTAAATGCAAATGGTGTCGCCTGTAGAGGAGACGGGCTACAGACAGCTCAGTCACCAACTTATTATTGGTCGGAGATGTCTAAACTTACCTGATCATTGTTCCCTTGGAGAAGCCTCGGCGGCATGTGCAGTTGCGTCATAAACATTAGGTTGTCACCATCTTATATCCAGTTGATGGAGTTCATGCACAAACCACAATATAATGTTATCCAAAGAAGGAACACCCTCTTAAAGTATATCTGAGGCCGCATTCACATCTGAGCAGATCGACTTTCAGGCGTTTTTATATAAGCGTTTTTGAGTTGTTTTTCCAAAGTGTATTACAAGCGGTTTAGAGCTTCAGACATTTTTGTTTAGCCAATAGAAAGCACTAGGAGGAATAGAGGTTTAGGAGATTAGGGGTGGAGAGCTGCTGTTTAAGCAGAAAACGAGCAACAAAACGCTCATGTTGCACATTTTCAGGCATTCCCATTGAAGTCTGTTGGGCCCAATCTGCCAAGAAGCAGCTCATGTACTTTTTTGAGTGACAGGCATTTTGCTTCAGGCAACAGATGTGAACAGGGGCCATTGAAATAAATGGTATTTGGCTTGTTGAGCATTTTAGAGCTACAAACTTCAAACCTAAAATCGCTCAGGTGTGAATGGGGCCTTATCCCAATTTTTTTTATTTCTGATAGGTTATGGAAGTGTTAAAACCCCTATCAGGGTTGCTGCCTTTGGCATTGCTTGGAAGATTCACCCTCTATATTACTCCTGATGGCAATCCAAAATTAAAAGTGGTCACCGGAACTGGATTAGAGGGGAAATCTTCCAATGAAGACACTTTTTCCAGAGACAGCTGTCTAAGAGGGGATTTCCCTTCACATTGAAGAGATTTCCTCTCACTTCCTGCTGTGTCCTCGGAACAGGAAGTGAAGAAAAAGCTTCCCAACAGGATGAGGACCGCAGAAAAAGGAAACCTGACAGGGTTTTTCATTCCACGTGGGAAGAGATAGGACTCTCCCTTGGGTTTTATTGTTTAGAGTTTATCAATCCCACTTCTCTGCCTAAATGGAAAGTAAAAGATATGGCTGCAGATACAGTATAGTTTAAGCATGTATGTCTGCTTCCTTCAAATCTTCTTTCAGTCTAATGGAAGATGGTGACACATTTAACACAGTTAAAGAAGAACTCCAGGCAAATCTATTCTTTCTTTTTACTTTTTTAAGAGTACTATAGTTTTTTTTAAATATTCAGGTATAAAGATAATTTAACCGCTTCAGCCCCGGAAGATTTGGCTGCTCAATGACCAGGCCATTTTTTGCGATTCGGCACTGTGTCGCTTTAACTGACAATTGCATGGTCGTGCGACGCTGTACCCAAACAAAATTGGCATACTTTTTCCCCCCCCCACAAATAGAGCTTTCTTTTGGTGGTATTTGATCATCTCTGCAGTTTTTATTTTTGGGCTATAAACAAAAGAAGAGCAACAATTTTTAAAAAAACACTATCTTTTATTTTTTGCTATAATAAATATCCCACATTTTTTATCAAAAAAAGGAATTTTTTCCTCAGTTTAGGCCGATATGTATAATTCTATATATTTTTGGTAAAAAAAAAATCTCAATAAGCGTATATTGATTGGTTTGCGCAAAAGTTATAGCGTCTACAAAATAGGGGATAGATTTATGGCATTTTTATTATATTTTTTTTTAACTAGTAATGGCGGCAATCTTTTTTTTTTTTTTTTTTTATCGGGACTACGACATTCTGGCGGACACATCGGACACTTTTGACACATTTTTGAAACCATTGACAATTATACAACGAACAGTGATATAAAAATGCACTGAATACTGTGTAAATGTCACTGGCAGGGAATAGGTTAACACTAAGAGGCGATCAAGGGGTTAACTGTGTTCCCTATGTGTGTCTCTGTGGGGGGATGGGACTGTCTAGGAGGAGAGAGAGTGTTCGGTGTTTATTATTATTATTATACAGGATTTATATAGCGCCAACAGTTTACGCAGTGCTTTACAACATTAGGGAGGACAGTACAAGTACAATACAATTCAATACAGGAGGAATCAGAGGGCCCTGCTCGTTAGAGCTTACAATCAAGGAGGGAGGGTCAAGTTATACAAAAGGGTAGTAGCTGTGGGGGATGAGCTAATGGAGAAAATAGTGCAGTTGTTAGATGGAGGCAGGATAGGCTTCTCTGAAGAGGAAAGTTTTCAGGGATCGCCTAAAAGTGGATAAATTTGGAAACAGTCTGACAGATTGGGGTAGGGAATTCCAGAGGATGGGTGAGGCTCGGGAGAAGTCCTGGAGGCGAATGTGGGAGGAGGTGATGAGGGAGCTAGAGAGCAGGAGGTCTTGGGAGGAACGGAGATGGCGATTAGGTTGGTATTTTGAGACTAGGCTAGTGATGTAGCTGGAGGCAGAGTTGTGGATGGCTTTGTAACTTATTGTTAGTATTTTGAATTTAATTAGTTGGGCAAGTGGCAGCCAATGGAGGGATTGGCAGAGAGGGGTAGCAGAGACTGAGCGGTTTGTAAGGTGGATGAGTCTGGCAGCAGCATTTATGATGGACTGAAGGGGGGATAGTATATTTAAAGGTAAGCCAATGAGGAGGGAGTTGCAGTAGTCGGGACGAGAGATAACCAGGGATTGACTCAGGAGCTTTGTGGTTTCATTGGTTAGAAAGGGGCGTAGTTTAGAGATGTTGTAGAGGTTGAGGCGGCAAGCTTTGGAAAATGATTGGATGTGGGACCGAAAGGAGAGTTCAGAATCCAGGATAACACCTAGCACCCTGACATGTGGGGATGGGTGGATGGTTGTGCCATTGCTCTTGACAGACAAGTCAGGGGAAGAGGCATGTGGGGGAGGAAATATTATAGGCTCGGTTTTGGACAAGTTGAGTTTGAGGAAGTGGTGTGATATCCATACAGATATGTCGGTTAGTAAGTTAGTGATGCGTGAGGAGACTGATGGAGTGAGTTGAGAGGTGGAGAGATAGAGAGATAGATTTGTGTGTCGTCAGCGTAGAAATGATATTGAAAGCCGTGAGAGGCTATCAGCTGACCCAGGGAAGAGGTGTAGATTGAAATTAAAAGAGGTCCAAGAACAGAACCTTGGGGGACCCCGACAGAGAAGGGAAGAGGAGTGGAGGAAGTAGAATTGTAAGTGACACTGAAGGTGCGTTGGGATAGGTAGGATGAGAGCCACTGAAGAGCACAGTCACGGAGACCGAGGGAGTAAAGTTTTTTTGAGGAGGAGGGGGTGGTCAACCGTGTCAAAGGCAGCTGAAAGATCCAGAAGTTGGAGTACAGAATAGTGTCCGTTTGGTTTTTGCAGTTAGTAGGTCATTTGTACATAGTACATAGTATGAACACACGATCTGTCTCCTCTCCCCTGAAAGACACAGATCCCGGTTCTCGCTTTGTCACAAGCGATCGCGGGAGCCCAGCTGTCATCGCCAGCACTAGCATCGGGGTCGGTCACACGCTGCGGGCGCTCGTGCGTACGCCCCTAGTGGCCAAAAGGCGAAACTGAGTAAGGTAACGTTTCGCCCAGCCGTGCCATTCTGCCGCAGTAAAACTGCGGTGGCTGGCCTGCAAGTGGTTAATAAAAATGATCTTATTTGTGTGTTTTACTAGGTTAAAACCTTTCTTTTCTGTACATAGTTCTATATGAGGGGCAGCTTTATTTTCTAAATTTATACAAAGACTTCTTGTTTAAAGGTTCTGCACAATGGATGCAACTTGCTGATCCTCATTTAGTGCAGGTCTACCAGACAGGGTCTGTCACATTGTAGACTAGAGAAATGTAAGTCATGGACTCATTTGTAAATTATAGACTCCATGTTGTCTTAAACCCCTTGCAATGTAAACTTTGCCTAGCCTCTTGGTCATGTGAGGGAGTGTAGGAGTATTGTGTTTTTTTTTTTTAAACCACAGCAAGACTAAGATAGCTATTTATTCTAAATATTAACGTAGTTTCGTAATTCTGAGATGTACCATATTGATTCAAGTGAGGTTTGAATTTTTATGATAGGACAGAATACTTACTTTTGTGGCGGCCCGTGTTTTGATGGCCGCTTCTTCAATGACCTCGGCGTCTGCAGGTATTTCTTACGTTCCAGGTGTGTGGAGTACCTGCTCCCTCACCTCTCATCCCAGTTGATATGCCACTACATGATGTTTAAGCCGGCGGAAGGAGCCACATGCAGTGGGGAGAAGAGTTGTATGCTTACAATAGTGACAGCAGAAAAATGACCGGGTGGTCTATCGAGTCTGCCCCATTTTTTTGTATAGTGGGTGTATATATATATATATGTGTGTATATATATATATATATATATATATATATATATATATATATATATATATTGCGCTAAGCAATTGTGTACACAAAATAAATGTAATGCAAATATTTGAAAAAAGTCCACAAATAATGTGATTAATAATATGGATCCTGGTGTCACTCTACACCGTCCACCACCAAAGTGATCCTTAAAAATCAGTGCCTTCACCAATCGGCAGAAATGCTTGCTTACCAACTTCAATTAATCCCTCATTACAAGGGATCAAATGCGCTTGTGGCTTTAACCCAGCCCTAGCCTTTCTCCTGATCCTGATGGTCTCCTGCACAGGATCACTCCTTGGCACCAAACAAATGTGACTATTTCTCAAAGAAAAAAAGTGCTCCACATAGTGTAAAATCCTTATAACGTTTATTAAAAGGTAAAAGAATAAACTTACAACTATCACTGGTAAATTGCGCCTTTTGTTTTAAGTGTATTGGCCGCTACACAAACAAAGCCGTCCTTCTAGAGCACGTGTGGGATTGGTAACGTCAGCGCGTCGCTCCGGCCTACTCGTTTCATCATAGATGACATCGTCCAGGGGCTCCCAGTGAATTTACAATAAATGCATTGTAATTTATACAATGCATTTATTTTTCAACCTACTCCAATTCTACATTTATACACTTATCCCAGTGTTTAACGCTTGGGAAGCTTTGACATAGAAAGATTTGCCAATACGCCTGAACCATCCTAGAACAGCCTGCTTCACTTCGTCATAAGTACTGAAATGCTGACCTCCGAGGAACTCTTTTAGGGGTCCAAAGAGGGGGAAATCACTTGGTGTGAGGTGCGGGCTATAAGGGGGATGTATCAATACTGTTGCTGCAAAGAGCATGTAGTGCGGTGAACAGTATCAGCTTGTGCGTTGTCCTAGACCTAGAGAAATGTGATACCCTTAGGCTCGGTTCACACTGGGGCGACTTGGGATCCGACTTGTACGTCCTCAAGTCGCCCCAAGTCGCTCCAGAAATAGTTTCAATGGGAGTTAACGCTAGCGTCTTAATAGACACTACTGAAGTCGCTCCGACTTCAGAGCGTACTCCCTGTACTACTTTGATCCGACTTTGATCCGACTTCAGCCTATTGACTATCATTGAAGTCGGATCGCCGTCTCGCATGATCCGACTTCGGCATGCGACTTGTGCTCAAATGATCTTGAGGGGAACTCCGCGCCAAATTTTAAATAAAAATCCGGCATGGGTTCCCCCTCCAGGGGCATACCAGGCCCTTGGGTCTGGTATGGACCTTGAGGAGAACCCCCTACGCCGAAAAAACGGCGTGGGGGGTCCCCCCCAATCCATACCAGACCCTTATCCGAGCACGCAGCCCGGCCGGACAGGAATGGGGGTGGGGACGAGCGAGCGCCCCCCCCCCCCCTCCTGAACCGTACCAGGCCGCATGCCCTCAACATGGGGGGTTTGGTGCCTTGGGGGAGGGGGGCGCGCTGCGGCCCCCCCCACCCCAAAGCACCTTGTCCCCATGTTGATGAGGACAAGGGCCTCTTCCCGACAACCCTGGCCGTTGGTTGTCGGGGTCTGCGGGCGGGGGGCTTATCGGAATCTGGGAGCCCCCTTTAATAAGGGGGCCCCCAGATCCCGGCCCCCCACCCTATGTGAATGAGTATGGGGTACATGGTACCCCTACCCATTCACCTAGGGGAAAAAAGCGTCAATAAAAAACACAGTACACAGGTATTTAAAATAATTTATTAGGCAGCTCCGGGATCTTCTTCCGACTCCGGGGGTCTCTCCGGCGTCTTCTCCCGGTGTCCGCATCTTCTGCCGGCTCCACCGCTATCTTCTGGCGCTCTTTTGCCAGCGGTGGTCCGGACCTCTGGATCATCTTCTTCCCTCTTCTCTTCCAGAGATGTTGACACGACGCTCTCCCCAGCCAGAATGGTTTCTGTGCGCTCTGCAAGGGACTTATATAGGCGGTGACCCCGCCCCCTTATGCCGTCACAGTCCCTGGGCATGCTGGGTCTGTGACGTTTTAGGAGGCGTGGTCACCGGGTGATGACCACGCCCCCTTATGACGGCACAGCCCCAGCATGCCCTGGGACAGTGACCTCATAAGGGGGCGGGTCACCGCCTATATAAGTCCGTTGCGGAGCGTTCAGAGACCATTCCAGCTGGAGAGAGCGTCGTGTCAACATCTCTGGAAGAAAAGAAGAAGGCAGAAGTCCGGACCACCGCTAGCAATTGAGCTGCAGAAGATAGCGGAGGAGCCGGCAGAAGATGCGGACACCGGGAGGAGACGGCGGAGAGACCCCCAAAGTCGGAAGAGGACCCCCGAAGTCGGAAGAAGATCCCGGAGCTGCCTAATAAATTATTTTAAAAAACCTGTGTACTGTTTGTTTTATTGACGCTTTTTTCCCCTAGGTGCATGGGTACCCAAGGCACCAACCCCCCCATGTTGAGGGCATGCGGCCTGGTACGGTTCAGGAGGGGGGGGGGGCGCTCGCTCGTCCCCACCCCCATTCCTGTCCGGCCGGGCTGCGTGCTCGGATAAGGGTCTGGTATGGATTGGGGGGACCCCCCACGCCGTCCTTTCGGCGTAGGGGGGTTCCCCTCAAGATCCATACCGGACCCAAGGACCTGGTATGCCCCTGGGGGGGGAACCCATGCCGGATTTTTATTTAAAATTTGGCGCGGAGTTCCCCCTAAAGATTCATACCAAACACAGTGGCGGGGATCCAAGTTGGATCCCCGTTCATTGAAAGTCAGATCCACAAGTCGTGTTGAAGTCGGGTTGAAGTCGCGTTGCAAAGTCGCGTTGAAGTCGTGTTGCCCCTGTGTGAATCGAGCCTTAGTGATCAAACCAGGTCGTTTTTTCTGCCGACGTGTATGCATATCGCACATCACTGAGAACATGACAGTAATATTCACTGTTGATGGTGGAACCACGGGATAGAAAATCCACATGAAAAATGCCTTGTTTATCCCAGAAAACACTTGCCATCACTTTACCTGCAGACGCAATTGTTCGAAAAAATTTTTGGTGGTGGTGAGTCAGTATTCTTCCACTCCTTCGATTTAATTGTTCACAGAAGTAACTGCTGTGGGCTGGGAACCACCATGACCAGGAAAGCCACTAACTGATGTACGGCCATCTTAGAAATGTTTACACTATTCAAATGTCTTACTGTGAGCGTCTCATTGCCGTACTGTTCTTGAAGTCTTCTGTAGAAATATGCGGGAATTACGCCTTTGTTCACAAGAAACCTCATCACCACACGCTGTTCCATGCACGCAATGGAACACTGTTTTCTGCCATCTTTATTAACGATCTCTGGACTGGTCAGTGATATGTGCACTGCCTAACAGTTATTGGACACACTTACTACTTACTACTGTGTGTAGAACCGCCACACTAGCATCCCTTTTTTTTTACCTGTAAAATTAAGTGTCCCGGTTTGACTTGAACGTCCCTTGTGTGTATGTATGTACAGTGAGGGGAAAAAAGTATTAGATCCCCTGCTGATTTTGTACATTTGCCCACCAACAAAGAATTGATCAGACTATAATTTTAACGATGGGTTTATTTTAACCGTGAGAGACAGAATAACAACCAAAAAATCCAGAAAAAACGCATTTCAAAAAAGTTATACATTTGAATTGCATTTTAAGGAGTGAAATAATTATTTGACCCCTTTGCAAAACATGACTTAGTACTTAGTGGCAAAACCCTTGTTGGCAATCACAGAGGTCAGACGTTTCTTGTAGTTGGCCACCAGGTTTGCACACATCTCAGGAGGGATTTTGTCCCACTCCTCTTTGCACATACTCTCCAAGTCATTAAGGTTTCGAGGCTGACGTTTGGTAACTTGAACCTTCAGCTCCCTCCACATATTTTCTATGGGATTAAGGTCTGGAGACTGGCTAGGCCACTCCAAGACCTTAATGTGCTTCTTCTTGAGCCACTCCTTCGTTGCCTTGGTTGTGTGTTTTGGGTCATTGTCATGCTGGAATACCCATCCGTGACCCATTTTCAATGCCCTGGCTGAGAGAAGGAGGTGCTCCCCCAAGATTTGATCGTACATGGCCCTGTTCATCGTCCCTTTTGATGCAGTGAAGTTGCCCTGTCCCCTTAGCAGAAAAACACCACCAAAGCATGATGTTTCCACCTCCATGTTTGATGGTTTTCTTGGGGTCATAGGCAGCATTCTTCCCCCTCTAAACATGGCGAGTTAAGGTGATTCCAAAGAGCTCAATTTTGGTCTCATCTGACCACAACACTTTCACCCAGTTTTCCTCTGAATCATTCAGATGTTCATTAGCGAGAACTTAAGACAGGCCTTTCTTGAGCAGGGGCACCTTGTGGGCACTGCGGAATTTCAGTCCTTTACGGCGTAGTGTGTTCCCAATTGTTTTCTTGGTGACTATAGTACCAGCTGCCTTGAGACCATTGGCAAGATTCTCCCATGTAGTTTTGAGTTGGTTCCTCACCGTTCCCATGATCGTTGAAACGCCACGAGGTGAAATCTTGCATGGAGCCCCAGACAGAGGGAGAGTGACAGATATTTTGTGTTTCTTCCATTTGCGAATAATCGCACCAACTGTTCTCACCCTCTCACTAAGCTACTTGGCGATGGTCTTGTAGCCTATTCCCGCCTTGTGTAGGTTTACAATCTTGTCCCTGACATCCTTGGACGGACAGGTCTTTGGTCTTTGTCTTGGTCTTGGTGGATAGATTGGAATCTGATTGATTGCTTCTGTGGACAGGTGTCTTTTATACTCCCTTTAAAGCAGTGCTCCTAATCTCAGCTCGTTACCTGTATAGAAGACACCTGGGAGCCAGAAATTTTGCTGATTAATAGGGGATCAAATACTTATTTCACTCATTAAAATAAAAATCAATTTAACTTTTTTTAAATGCTTTTTTCTGAATATTTTTGTTGTTCTGTCTCTCACTGTTAAAATAAACCTACCATTAAAATTATAGACTGGTCATTTCTTTGTCAGTGGACAAACATACAAAATCAGCAGGGGATCAAATACTGTTACCCTCACTGTGTGTGTGTGTATACATATATATGTGTGTGTATGTGTATATGTGTGTGTGTGTGTGTGTGTGTGTGTGTGTGTGTGTATATGTATATATATATATATATATATATATATATATATATATATATACACACACACACACACACACACACACACACACACACACACACACACACACACACACACACACACACACACACACACACACACACACACACACAGTGCTGTGAAAAAGTATTTGCCCCCTTCCTGATTTTTTAAAAAATTTTTTTGCATATTTCTCACACTTAAATGATTCAGATCATCAACAAAATGTAATATTACACAAAGATAACCTGAGTAATTCCAAGATGCAGTTTTTAAATGATTTAATTTATTAAGGGAAAAAAGCTGTTCAAACCTGCCTGGCCCTATGTGAAAAAGTAATTGCCCCCTCCCATGCTGAATCATGAATGAACTGTGATTAACCACACTTTTTTGGAAAGCGGAGTTAAATTTCACTTGCCACACCCAGGCCTGATTACAGCAGGACCTGTTGAATCAAGAATTCAGATAAATAGAAGCTGTCTGACAAAGTGAAGCACGCTAACAATCACAAAAAGCCACACATTATGCCACAATCTAAAAAAAATTATGAACAGATTCGAAAGAAAGTAGTATCAGTCTAGGAAGGGTTTAAAAGCCATTTCTAAGGTTTTGGAACTCCAGTGAACCACGGGGAGAGCCATTATCCACAAATGGAGATAACTTGGAACAGTGGTGAACCTTCCCAGGAGTGGCCGGCCAACGAAAATTACTCCAAGAGCATGACGACGACTCATCCAGGAGGTCATGAAAGAACCCAGAACAACATCTAAAGAACTGCATGCCTCACTTGCATCAGGTAAGATCAGTGATCATGATTCAACAATAAGAAAGAGACTGGGCAAAAATGGCATCCATGGGAAAGTTCCAAGGCCAAAGCCACTGCTGACCAAAAAGAACACACAGGCTCATCTCACATTTACCAAAAAACATCTAGATTATCCCCATGACTTTTAGGCAAATATTCTGTGGACTGCTGATACAAAAATTAAACTTTTTGGAAGGTGTGCGTCCCGTTCCATCTGGCATAAAACTAATACAGCATTTCATAACAAGAACATCATACCAACAGTCAGACGTGGTGGTAGCGTGATGGTCTGGGGCTGCTTTGCAGCTTTAGGACCTGGACAACTTACCATAATTTATGGAAGCATAAATTCTGAGCTCTACCATAAAATCCTAAAGGAGAATGTCCGGCCATCAGTTCGTGACTTCAAGCTCAAGCGCACTTGGGTTATGCAGCAGAACAATGATCCGAAACACAACAGCAAGTCCACTTCCAAATGGTTCAAACAAAGCAAAATTTAGGTTTTGGAGTGGCCTAGTCAAAGCCCGGACTTAAATCCAATTGAGATGCTGTATCATGACCTTACACAGATCGTTCATGTTGGAAAACCCTCCAATGTGGCTGAATTAAAACAATTCTGCAAAGAACAGTGGGCCAAAATTGCTCCACAGCAATGTGAAAGACTCATTGCCAGTTATCGCAAATGCTTGATTGCAATTGATGCCGCCAAGGGTGGCACAACCAGTTATTGGGTTTAGGGGGAAATTACTTTTTCACATAAACCGAGGCAGGTTTGGACAGCTTTTTTGCCTTGAAGGGGTTGTAAAGTTATTTTTTTTTTCTTTAAAAATAACAAACATGTTATACTTACCTTCACTGTGCAGCTCGTTCTGCACAGAGTGGCCCCGAACCTGCTTTTCTGGGGTCCCTCGGCGGCTGTCTCAGCTCCTCCCCGCAATAACTAACCACCTTAATGCGAGCTCCCTCGCATGGTGGTTTGTTATTGCGGGCGCGCTCCCGTGATACAGCCGGCGGCTATAGTCGCTCGCTATATCACTCGGCCCCGCCGCGTCATTGGATGTGATTGACAGCAGCGCGAGCCAATGGCTGCGCTGCTTTCAATCCATGCACTATAGCCAATCAGCGACCAGGCTGATCGGCTGAATGGAGGTCGGGAACGAGCAGGCGAGTTTTTGAGTTGTCAGGTAAGTAAAACGGGGGGGCTGGGGGCGGCGGTATTAACAAAAGTTTTTTCACCTTAATGCATAGAATGCATTAAGGTGAAAAAATTTACACCTTTACAACCCCTTTAATAAATGAAACCATCATTTAAAAACTGCATTTTGTATTTACTCGGGTTATCTTTGTGTAATAATATTTTTTGATGATCTGAGTCATTTAAGTGTGATAAATATGCAAAAAAATCAGAAAAGGGGCAAATACTTTTGTGTGTGTGTGTGTGTGTGTATGTATGTATATATATATATATATATATATATATATATTTGGTATGTTTGTGTATATACAGTATCTCACAAAAGTGAGTACACCCCTCTCATTTTTGTAAATATTTTAATATATCTTTTCATGTGACAACACTGAAGAAATGACACTTTGCTGCAATTTAAAGTGGTGAGTGTACAGCTTGTATAACAGTGTAAATTTTCTGTCCCCTCAAAATAGTGCAACACACAGCCATTAATGTCTAAACCGCTGCCAACAAAAGTGAGTACACCCCTAAGTGAAAATGTCCAAATTTGGCTCAAAGTGTCAATATTTTGTGTGGCCACCATTATTTTCCAGCGCTGCCTTAACCCTCTTGGGCAATGGAGTTCACCAGAGCTTCACAGGTTGCCACTGGAGTCCTCTTCCACTCCTCCATGACGACATCACGGAGCTGGTGGATGTTGGAGACATGGCGCTCGTCCACCTTATGTTTGAGGATGCTCAATAGGGTTTAGGTCTGGAGACATGCTTGGCCAGTCCATCACCTTTACCCTCAGCTTTTTTTAGCAAGGCAGTGGTAGTCTTGGAGGTGTGTTTGTGTTATCATTATCATGTTAGAATACTGCTCTGGGGCCCAGTCTCCGAAGGGAGGGGATCATGCTCTGCTTCATTATGTCACAGTACATGTTGGCATTCATGGTTCCCTCAATGGACTGTAGCTCCCCAGTGCCGGTGTTCTATAGATATGTGCCCTCCATCGAAAAGTGTCCGCGCATGAGCAAGACGGAGCTGTACTCCAGCTGATTTGGCAAACAGCTGGAGTGACGTGACTATGGCGCATGCGCACACAGAGGAGGCATTTTTCGACGGGAGAGAGAATGTCATTGACACTATTAAAAGCTATTCACAGAGTGGAGGCACACCATAGTTCTCATATTGTGCCTCGATGTTGCGGGAAGGGGTTTCGGTCTGCTCAAGGCTGCCTTTTGTCAGGGATGCACTGCGTCTTTAGTGTCTTGATCAGCGCCTGTTGCCTGTGTCTAAAGGCGGGTTGCAGCACAGACAAAACCCGCCCTTCAACACAGCCACAAGCTGCCCTGCAACAGCGAGGCATAATATAAGAATTCTAAATATAGTGTTTTTTTATGCGGAGTAGATGTAGCTATGAAAACAAAAAACACAGTGGCGCTGAAAAAATGTGATTAAACTAAAAACCAATATAATCAAACTTATTCCTTATAAGAAAATATCCTTACAAAAAATATATTCAGTGACCAAATATATATAAAAAAGTATCCACCAAGTGACAAGTGTGAAAACAAATTTAAAACATAAAATATATCAAAGTAAATTGCTGAAGTGAAAAAAACAGACTTTCAATACTGGCTTATTTCTTCTTCAACTTCCACCACACCCGAGTGTTCAGTGATCCCGCTCCCTATGAAAATACACTCACCGACTCCCAATGCCCACACTCTCGTGTTAGGGCTTAAGAGCTTATTGACCGTATCACAAGGGTCACATCGGCAGTTCAAAATACTAAAATCGCGTGCGGGGATCGTTCCATATGTGAAATACAAAAAAATACTCCAATAGTGCAAAAACGTATAACAATTTATTAAAAGCACTTCAAATCTTTAGTATTACACTCACATGTTTCAAATATAAAACAGCAGAAGCACAATTCCACAGCAAATCGATTTTCACAGCACACCGAAAAACGCATAAGAATCAGCTACTAATGAGTTGCGGTCACGGCGGACCCGAGGTGTGCAAGCGTCAGATTGCTTCTCTCACCTACTCCCCGGCTCCTCCCCGCTCAAACAATGTGTCACTTCCTCATACGATGCGGCAGCGTCACTCGTCAATGGTGGGGTACGTCATACAGCCACGCGTGGCTGTATGACGTAGACATTGTCTGTGTGTGTTGTTATTTTGAGGGGACAGTACATTTACACTGTTATACAAGCTGTACACTCACTACTTTACATTGTAGCAAAGTGTCATTTCTTCAGTGTTGTCACATGAAAAGATAGAATAAAATATTTACAAAAACATGAGGGGTGTATGTGTATATATGTGTGTGTGTGTGTGTGTGTAAATATATATACAATATTAAAAATATTTTTTTTTTTTGCTGGAAAATAAGTTAGTATATTGCCTCTTTTGCCTTCTTTTCCCAGGTATGCTTTTGTGCACCAGCAACCCTTTGGTGCCAGGGCTGCTTTAGACTGTGTGCACTGTAAGTTTGTCCTACTCCATTACATTGCACAGTACTGTGATCCTAACATATTGTAGGTAGGTAGGTGTGAGTATGCTGGAGACTGTGAGGCTACAAAACTGTAGTGCCTTACAACTGTGCTGTTTTATTTTGGACAATAAATCAGTTCACTTGTATATAATTTAGTGCATTTGTCTGTCTTATTCCGCATCCGCTGTAAGGACTGAGTAATCTATTGACTATTGCTCAGACCTGTACATGGTGCTGCTTACTGGATGCCCTCAAGGCCAGAAGCAGCCAAACCTCTTCTCTCTAGTTTGCCAGTGACATCCCAACATTGATGGACACTTGGACACTCCTCTCTAAAGATGTTCCCAAACGGCTCACTTTTCTGCAGTCTGTGCCTCTTCTGAGCCCTTTGTCACATTACCCTCCTATTGTAGTGACTAACTCGCAGCAGTGTATAGAAAGGTTTCCCCCCAGGGGTTCTGGGGACGTGGACAGGCTCGGCTTGGCTTACAAAGCTGCTTGGTGTAACTTTGAGCCGGTGGTCCAGGAAGCGTGACAGATGATACATGCTTGGTGGGGTGGGGGAACGGGGGGTTAGTCCAGGGAGCATCATCCAGCTGCTAAATTCAATGACAAGAAAAAAAGGAAATAGAGAAGACCATCTTGCCAATATTTACAAAGCGTCAGTCACACCAGCGCTGGCTGTCTCATTGACAAGGGCGCTGTTTAATTAGGCAAGGCTTGGACAGCGGATTACTTAACACAGCCGGGCTGCGGAGGCATCTGCTTAGGAGTCGGTACATTTGCATGACTGTGGATGCCTCCCTCCTAATGTTCTTAAAAATGAGGGTAGCAATTAACAATTTCCTTTTGTTCATGGCGTCCTAAGGCATCTATCCCCCGCCCCTGGCTAATGAGAGCCACATACCTCTATCTCAGGGGCCTATGAATAGTGCTACCTTTACATGGCTTGATGGCATTGTTTCCATCTTCTCTGCTGTGCCCTAGTGTATAGGCTCCTATTTAGTGACTCTTATCAGCACTGTAGGATAGGGTGCTATCAGCCTGGGAGGCAGATGGAGTAATTGGACCTGTAGTCATAGTACCATCCCACAACCATCCTTATTGTACCCATACACTGACAGTTTCCCATTGTGGTCTTATTGTGTCCCAATTGGCAAATAATCTGACCAACACTTCTGGCTGGAAACTTTGTCCAATTGCTATTGTTTTCAACCTGGTAAGCCAGGAAGCCCATCCTCCATTCACCGTAGGCCAAACATGATTGGTTACACAATGCGACTATTGTTTAGGGTGGCACAGAAAAATTCACATCTGAACATGTGACCTCTGACATCACTGATTACTCTTGTGGTTTTTCTTTCTTCCAACAAATGGTAAAATGCCTCTCCTGAAAAAAAATGGTACACCTGTATTCCTTTAGCGGCTGGTCACATGTGCCTTAGCATTTTTCACATCGTCTTTTGTTAAAGAATTTGTCAAGCCAACATTTCATGTTCCCGATATGTTCCTACTCTACCATTTACTTGCATGAAAAAGAATCCTGTACTCTTTGTATTGCTTCTTTTTGTGTGAAATCCCTGGTATTCCTGCCAGTGCCTCTGCTTTCCTAATAAAAACTCACTACACTAAGCAAGAGAGCACAGCGTGGTCAGTTTTCTGGCTGTACTGGGAACTCAGCCTGCTCTCCTCTAATGATCAGACTTGTGCTGACATGCTCCCTCCTGCACAGCCATTTACTGAGAAGATCAGTGTCCTGCTGTTTTTCCTTCCCCCAGCTCTCTGAGCTCCTTGTGCAGCTGAGAAAAGAGGTTATGTGATCAGTTATAAAAAAAGGGAGAAAAAAGGTATTTATGTTTTTTTTGTGTCTATACATAAATGTTTTGCCTTTCTTTTCGATTTTAAACTGAATGAGTTGTTTTACAATGTGGCGGTTTACATATACTTTACGTATACATTTACATATACAGATATGGGATGTTCGGGGTTTGGGCAGAGATGCTAAACGGCTGCCAGTTGCCTATGTTTATTTAGTAAGGACTACCGTACCAATGCTTAGGCATGGACGATGGTGTGGTGCCTTCAGACCAGGTCCATTTTAAATGGTATATGTGAGGGAAAATATGGGAGCTCCCATTGCTGTTTTCTTTTTAAACAAACTCTGTCTTTATTGAAGTAAAAGTGTATAGATACTTCAAAAAAGACATCAATGGTACATACTCACATACAAAAGACTGTACAGGTTAAAGAAGGCTAAAAAAAATCCTCAACCCCTGTCCTATGTGCTTGCTTTGGATCAATGACTTGCTAGCTAGTGAATGCATGCTTCATACTTGCCGCTACAAGAGAGCAGTGCAGGATGTACATCGCACATAGCCAAAGTGGAGGAGTGCTGGTCAGATTCTCCAAAGTGTAGCCATGTAGTGAAGGTACTACTTCTAGGATCAGGTAGACTGCCACATGTCCTGCAGCTTTAATGCTAGACTCACATCTTTGCGACCATGTCATGCACGTTCATTGATGAACGTTTTTTAAAGCAGAATTCAACTCAAAAAGCTAAAGTTATATTGTGACATCAATTCTTAGATGTGGTGGCTGCATTTTTTTTAATTTTTTTTTTTTAGGCTTTTTTCTTTTACCTGTCGATCTGGCCAGTAAGTCCTGTTGATTTTCAACAGAACACGCAGTCCAGCTAAACTTTTATCCCAAAAAGAAAAAGAAAATGTAACTGCTTATAAAGTGTTAGCTGCAGTTCAGCTTTAATTTGTTAGGCAAGTCTATTAGCCTAAAGCCAGCCATACGTTGATTGAAATTCGGACAGTTCAGAGGGGACTGGCCAAAGCCAATGCAAATCTATCCATGTATGGGCAGGCTCGTTGCACAGTAATTTATCAAACAATTGACTTCTGTACAACCAGCCTGTTGGATTTTTCCCACTTGGTCAGCGTCACCAGCTATAGCTGGCAGTGCTGATCAGTGTATTCTGGTGGCAGGGAAGTCTCCCCGCTGTCGGAATAGAAGGGCTCAGCGGGGAGGATGCTCCTTTCAACATCGAATGTGTGGATGGGGCATCCAAGTAATTTTTTTTTTTTTTTTTGTTCAACCCGCTGGTTGAGTGAAAAAAATGACTAATTTATGTTCTTCTTTACTCCTTACACTACCTTCTCCACAGATTGACACTGCTGCTCTCGAAGGTTGTCTCTGTTGCCACTCCATCCAGAGTGGAGACACCGGCCTCGTACATACAGTTTGATTGTTGTACGACCACGCGTCTGATTTTTGTCAAAAGCCCGTGCGCAGGATTTTGTCTCGCTTACTAACTATCCGCAAATTGTCGCTTGACAAACACGAACGTAGTGACGTACTATGAGAGTATAAAGAGGAAGTTAATTTCTCAAGCACCACCCTTTGGGTCCCTTCGGCTAATTTTGGGTTAGTAGAAGTTGAGTGCTGATTTGCGGATTTTCAGATCGTACAAAACAAATGACTTTTAAAATACGTTTGGCATAACTACAACAGTATCACCAGCAAAGCAGCTTCATTATTATCCTATTAAAGAAGATGAGAATGTGCGCTGCATTTCGACATTTCATCAATTGCCATGTCAGGAATGTCGATTCTAGATTACGAAAGGTAGTTTACAAGACCAAACTCTTCCCAGTTGTTCCTTGATTCCGATCAGGCGTGTTTGAACTCTCGACTTTTGTGTGACGATTTCTGTACTGACCATCCGAAAATCAGACGTTGAGTTCACATCCAATAAAAAATTTTATAGCCTGCACAGCCAGCTTTTGTCTAATGAAAAAGTCAAATCGGCTGTCGAAAGCATCGTACTAACGATCCGAAAAAAAAAAAAAAAAATATATATATATATATTTACAAACTTTTGCAGTTCTTACCTTTTTGTTGTTCTGAAGAAGTCACTGTTTGTTCCTCTGTGTTGAGTGATTCTAATGGGAGTGGTTTCAGAATTATCAACTAGCTGTGCACCTGCAGAGCTCTGAGGAAAGCTGGTGGGCCTGGGGCTCTGAGGAAAGTGGCAGGGTCTGCATCCCTTTAGACGTTATTTCCTATTGGGAGTATCTTACGAAAAAATTACATTTTTGTTTGCAGGGGATGCCAAAAATCTGACTTGCATTTTAGTGTAGACTTCTGGGAAAATCAGTGAGCCAATCACAAAAGCAGGAAATCATTTTTTTTGTAGGGCATTCTGTACACATTCTGTGTATAGAAAGCCTCCAGGTTGCCATATTGCACTTTACAGAAAATTACAGCGATGCAGATTGAAAAGGAAAGGTCATTTTTAAATAACATTCAATTACAGTATGACTTGTGTCACAATTGTATACGCTTTTATTTTTTTTGTGTGTGCTATTTTTTTTCCCCATGAAAGTGGAGTTACCCTTTAAAGATTTTGCTGCATAATTAACAGTAGGTTGCATGCATTTGAAAATATCCAACACGTAGCATCACTGGGTGTTGTCCAGTAGAGGGTGCCAGCTCCTAGCTTAGTGTGTAAGCATCAGACAAATTCTATTTCCCCCAGTGTACAGTGATCATTCACAGATCAACAAGTAATGCTCACATGTCCTCTCTAGATCATGTATTCTCTGTTTATACTTTATATTACTCTTCTGACTGCTGCTACTCCGCAGCAGCAACATTTTGCACGAGTTATAATTATAGGGTGAATGGTAGGATTTTTGCTCCTGCTTCGCCTTTTACATGTACAGTTATTGAATTACATCTGTGCAGTAAAGGTGGATCAATGTGGTTAGAACGCTTGCCCTCACAGTCCCGGCCTTCTGGGGTCAATTCCCCGCAGAAACAGTGTGTGCAAAGTTTGCCGGATCTCTCATTTCCTACCACAATCCAAAGAATGCATTTCATTTTTTTTTCTTCTTTTGTTCAGCTTTTGCCTGTAAATTTTCATCACACACAGAATTGTATTTGATACTGTTAACAATCATTGGGAGTTTAGTTTCAATTTTTGCAGTTCAGGCTTGAAAATGACAAAGGTTTTTGCCATTGGCAACAAAATCACAAATAACTGTTATTATTACTAGCTTTAGGCCTCCTTTAGACTTGCATTTGGGGTGGCTGTAAACATTTGTGGTTGAGTTGCATTCTTGCCGCCCGCCAACCGATCCCCCTTAAAGTGGGAGTAAACTTCCATGCATTGTTTTTACCTATAGGTAAGCCTATAAGGCTTACCTTTGGGTACTGTAAACATCTCCTAAATTAGCACAGTTTAGGAGATATTTACTGTGGATGCAGCCGATGACGTCACCAGCGCATGTGCCCTTCCTTCAGAATCCTGTGCCGTAAACGGCGGCTCCTGTGTGCATGTGCAGGAGTGACATCATCGCTGCTCTGGCCAGTCACACAGCCGGAATCCGCGAACCCGGAAGGAAGATGGAAGCGCTTTCAGCGGGGACAGCGTGTCGCTGGAGGGCTTTGTTCTAAGTTTCACATAACGTGCTAGTATACAATGCATACTAGCACATTATGACATTGCCTTGCAGGTTTAAAAAAAAAAAGCCACGGCTGCGATGCCTCGCTTCGCAGCAAAGTTGACCTGATATGTAGCTTTAAAGTGGTTGTAAATCTCAGACATGAAATATGAGCTCAGACAAGCTTTGGAAATTCTGGACTTTAAACGAATGTAGAGAAGCGAAAACTGCAAATAAACCGGTACAACTTATGTAGGAGGATTTGTTTAATCTCTGTGTACGCTTGATCATTTAGATGTTTAGGTGTGGGTGGGGGTGCCGGTTTCTCAACCAGCCCCACGCTGCAGGCAGCCTGTCAAACTCTTTAAGAAGCTGTTGCACCTGGATGAAGTTGCACATTCAAGTCAATAGGGAGGCGCCCTGCGAACGTATGCAATATATGCGGTTGCGGTGCGTTTGTCGGAAAAAATGGGGTTTAAACAGGCAGTGAGGAGGCATTGCATCTCCTTCTCTACGATCATCAGTAGCCTCTGGAGAGCAATCTGAATGCAGATCAGGCTTCAGAGGCAAGGGATATTTAGATGTATAAACCATTTTTATGCCTCCCAGATCACTTTTTCCTGCGTTTGGATGTTCCTGCTTTAAAGTGGTTGTAAATCTCAGACATGAAATATGAACAAAGCATATCCCTCTATAGTGTGTACTTGTCTCAATTAAGAGCATTAAGTGTCATTTTTGTTTTCTGCCTTGTTCCTCTGCTATCTGCATGAGTCACTTCTGACAAGATTTCCTGACGCCAAGAGAAAAATGGTGACAGGGAGGCACAGCCTGTGATTGAAAGCCTCAGCTCTGTTCCTGTGTGCTGTCTGAAGGGGGGTATGTCCCTTCCTTCCAATCAGCTCTCAGAGCTCTCCTCACTGAGCTCTGCAGAGTGTAACTTCAGCTCACCACCCCCTTTTTTTTGACAGCTCAGACAAGCTTTGGAAATTCTGGACTTTAAACGAATGTAGAGAAGCGAAAACTGCAAATAAACCGGTACAACTTATGTAGGAGGATTTGTTTAATCTCTGTGTATCACCTGAGGATAGTCACTTCACTGCGTATATGCTAGTAGAATTTTCGAACAAAAATTAATTAGGAATATTTATGCCAAAATTCTAAAAACGCTTGATCATTTAGATGTTTAGGTGTGGGTGGGGGTGCAGGTTTCTCAACCAGCCCCACGCTGCAGGCAGCCTGTCAAACTCTTTAAGAAGCTGTTGCACCTGGATGGTGTACCTAGTGGTATGAAAGTTTAGGGTAGTATGCGCCCAGGGACAAATGCCCAGACTTCTTGCATTGTGGGCATTACATCCCTGTGCACATACTACCGCTAGGTGCACCTTCCAGCCGCAGCAGCTGTCAGCCTTTCACAAAGGTTTGCAGGCTGCCGGCAGAAGGCCTGGAAGGGCACACCTGTGCCCTCTGCCTGCAGCTAAATGCCAAAACCCCATGTACCAGGGCTAAATGCCCAGTGTGCATGGGGCCTTAAAGCCTTGGTCAGGTTTTGTTGTCTGTGATTTTTTTTTTCTCACTTTCTCTCCCCCAGACACGACAACAAATGAAGAGAAATCCCTCTCCTGACAGTTGCTCCTAGAACAGGTGTCCTTATTGGAAATTGTTCCTTTATTTCCTGTTTAATCACAACTGTTTCCTGGAAAGGAAGTGAGATAAAATCAGCACAGCAGGGACAAAAAAAAAAAAATCTGATAAATGGTCTAACCTTTTTCCACTGTATCAAAAAATAAAATAAATAAAAGTCTCACAGTTGTAATAACAAGTTGGAATCTTTTTTTTTTTTTTAGGCAAAAAAAGAAAAAAGACAGCTGGTTTGAGCCTTGAGTTCTGTTCCTCATTCCGTAGAGATGGATTTGAAAGAGGGCCGAGAGGAAGGTAAGTTTCCACTCTCTGTACCTTTTATAGTTTACTGCCTTGTCATGAATATTGAGCTTACAAAATGGCAGCAAACTCAAAAAAGGTGCAGGAAACTTTGACTGGCATGTGTAGTCAGATGTTAGAAAACTTTAAACAAGCTCAATAGCTCAAGCGAGGCGGCTCCCACACAGCCAGGCTTCCCTCGATGGGCAGCCTGCAGTAGCTCATGCTATCGAAATACAGAAAGAAGTGCCTGACCAAAACTGGATGAATTAATCCAAGATCACTTTAATTGTTGATAAAAAAAGTCATATAAAACATCCATCACATTTCAGGGGCAACCACATCCCCTTCATCAGGGCTCAACGCAGGATAAAACTTGGATGGACTCAGAGAAAACAATGAATCTATATTAAAACCAGTATTACACTCTCCACATGTAGACAGCAGTTTCCAAGCAGCAATGGTCTTGGCAGCCCATCAGAATTAATTTTTTTAAATGAAATCTAAACTAAGACCCCTTTCACACTGAGCCGCACTGGGCGTCAGCGGGAAAGTGGCGCTATTTCTTAGCACCGCTTTACTGTCATTTTAGCGGTGCTATTCGCCCCCTAGCGGGGCGGTTTTAACCCCCGCTAGAGGCTGAAAAGGGGTTAAATCCGCCTGCTGGCAGGTCCTTCTTTGACGCCCTGCCAGCGCACCGCTCCAGTGTGAAAGCCCTCGGGCTCTCACACTGGAGTGAATGAAGCCGCTGTTTCAGAGCACTTTGCAGGCGATATTTTTAACGCTATAGCGCCTGCAAACCGCCTCAGTGTGAAAGGGGTGTTAGATTGTTACTGTACACCATTTTTTTTGGGCTGTGGGTCATTAACTAGCCTTCAGCTATCAATCAGAGTCACCCTTTCTTTCCCTCAATGCAATATGGCGGAATGAAATAAAAACGGTGCCTGCTATGGATGGGAAGTACTGTCTGGCTCAGATAATACCATAATAATATACGTAAAGAAAAGCTGTCAATTTACATATGCAGGCTCGGCATGTTAGGATTGGGAGCAGGTCATTAACAATGTAGAAGTTCTGACACAAAGCTTACATGGACAGGAGTTAGTCCCACAACTCTAACAGGGGAACAGCAAAAGGGAAGTGCGGGAAGATTAGTATCATTAGGTGGGCTAAATGAGCTTTCAAGAGAACCTGTCACTTTGTTTGAATAAGCTTTTAGGAGGGGTTTATTGGCCAGTAGATTTGAGATTTCAACACCCCATATCAAAATTGTTAATGCTAAATAACGCAACTGATAATGCCCAGGTAATTATCCTACAGGTTTGCTAAAAATTCTCTTATCTTTGAACTGATGTTCAGATTGAAGGTACCGTATATTACTTTACAAGTGAATGTTATTTCAGAAATAATTTTCAATATTTTCAAATCTGCAGCACTCTTTAAAATAGTACCTGGTGATCCAGCCATGATAGTCCACGTGCAGGTCCTTTCCCAGTTGTTTTGATCGCCCTGTCATGTGGTATTGCCATGGAGGATACAAGTGGCCTTTTCAACATACACTATATTGTCAAAAGTATTGGGACGCCTGCCTTTACACGCACATGAACTTTAATGGCTAAAGTCTTAGTCCGTAGTGTTTAATATTGAGTTGGCCCACCCTTTGCAGCTATAACAGCTTCAACTCTTCTGGGAAGGCTGTCCACAAGGTTTAGGATTGTGTCTATGGGAATGTTTGACCATTCTTCCAGAAGAACATTTGTGAGGTCAGGCACTGATGTTGGACAAGAAGGCCTGGCTCGCAGTTTCTGCTCTAATTCATCCCAAAGGTGTTCTATCGGGTTGAGGTCAGGACTCTGTGTAGGCCAGTCAAGTTCCTCTACCCCAAACTCTCTCATCCGTGCCTTTATGGACCTTGCTTTGTGCACTGGTGGGCAGTCATGTTGGAACAGGAATGGGCCATCTCCAAATTGTTTTCACAAAGTTGGGAGCATGAAATTGTCCTAAATGTCTTGGTATGATGACACCTTATAAGTTCCCTTCACTGGAGCTAAGGGGCCAAGCCCAACCCCTGAAAAACAACCCCACACCATAATCCCCCCTCCACCAAATGATTTGGACCAGTGCACAAAGCAAGGTTCATAAAGACATGGATGAGTGAGTTTGGGGTGGAGGAACTTGACTGGCCTACACAGAGTCCTGACCTCAACCCAATAGAACATGTTTGGGATGAATTAGAGAAGAGATTGTGAGCCAGACCTTCTCGTCCAACATCAGTGCCTGACCTCACAAATGCACTTCTGGAAGAATAGTCATACATTCCCATAGACACGCTCCTAAACCTTGTGGACAGCCTTCCCAGAAGAGTTGAAGCTGTTATAGCTGCAAAGGGTGAGCCAACTGACTATTGAACCCTACGGACTAAGACTGGGATGCCATTAAAGTTCATGTGCGTGTGAAGGCAGGCATCCCAATACATTTGACAATATAGTGTATATTGCATAGACATGGTCCACTGTTGTTGAGAAATGCCGTGTAGCCATTGCTTAAAGAATAACTCCACTTTTGTGGGTAAAAAATATATAAAATTAAAAAAATATATAGCATTATACAGTTGCTACACAACAATTATAAATTTAATGTTATCAAAAATTACTTTTTTTTTTTCGATCTGCAGTGCTGTAATTTTCTGTAAATCTCAATTCAATATGGCAACCTGGAGGCATTCTGTGCACTGTTGGTATACAAAATGACCCCAGAAATGTAATTTCTTGCTTGTGTGATTGGCTCGCTGATTTTCCCAGAAGTCTGTACTAAGATGAAAGTCAGAATTTAGGCAACAAAATTTTATTTTTGATGCTCCTAAAGGGTTAATCACTTCTAAAGGGATGCAGCTTTTCTCATTAGGGCACTGCAAGTTCAGCGGCTGATCAAATCACCCCCATTCAGAAACAAAATCCAAAATACATAGAGGGAAAAAATATTTTTCATACACAGTGCTTTAGGAAATTTAAAGAGGAGCGCCAGGCTTCTTCAGAAAAAAAAAGTCAGCAGCTACAAATACTGTATCTGCTGA